>NW_017305180.1:1051660-1056491 GCF_001594115.1 Trachymyrmex septentrionalis
ATATGTATGCAACAGTTTGTTAAAAGAATTTCTGGTTTCACATAACAATGATAATTACTTTTATTTAACTGAGAAAGGTAATTAGTAATAAAAAATCTCACAACTTTTATATATATATACTAATTTTTTAATTTAATTATAAACAGTATTTTTTATTATTTTTAATTAAGACATTTAAAAATATAAAGAAAGAAGAAAAATGATAGAAAACAATATCTTTAATTCTATTTATTTTATATGTATTATATATTAGAATTAGAAAAAATTCAGCTCGCAAATTTGAAATATTTTGTTGAAATTTGAGATAAAAAGTTTCGTTAAAAATTTAAAAAGATATTTGTTAATATAATTGAAACTTGCAATATTGGTTTCTATAGAAATTTTGAATTAAAATTATTCAAAATTTGCTGTTTTTAAATAATAAATGTCTACAAACAATTGATTCGCCAATAATCAAGCAAATTAGTTTGAAATAAAACTTTTTGTTAATACATTGTTCTCAATGTATGTTCCTCATTTTAATAATTAGAGAATCTTCACAAGAAATACCTCGATACAATGCGACTACGAATCGCTCAATATAATTGTTGGATTTAATTACCATTTACTGCTTTATTGGAATGTGCACCCGTAGTATTTGTGATGTATCGAAAGCGCGAAATCGCGAAAGCTTTCCGTTTAATTGGCTAATCTGAAACGCTGCGAATCGCGCGAAGAATGCGTATGTGTTTCTAGCACAATTCTGTTAATATTTTTTCACATAGTTGCGCAAAATATGTAATTTTAATTTGATTATTGAAACAGATTGAACTTAACAGGTATAGAATAAATAGATACATTTTTGTATTTCTAACAGATCTAATGCTTTATGTTAAGTATGTTATCTATTTTAATGGTATAAATATAATTTAAATCGTGTCACATTAGAGACAAGTAAAATTTGAAGAACGTGAGAAAAAACATTCTTTTAAATATTTTTTTAAATTTAAATTTCCGATGAATCGGGAATAATAAACTGCGAGGTATTCGTTCGTGAATAATTGATAATTTACAAATCGAGTATGATATCAAAATGTAAACGTTGTCGAAGATATAAAAATCCATTATGAATTGTTGCACGATAGCTATGAGAACTTTTTTCGCGTTATCAACACATGACACGAATGTGCAATAGCGTAACCAACATAGAGAATTCTATTAATATTATACATAATGGATTCTAATAATATTTCTATTAATATTAAAGAAAGGATCAACGAGAAGACATTAAAAAGATTAAAGAAAAGATATAGAGACAAATTAAATTTCTTAAACATGTTAAGACATTTGATAAATGCATTCTTTAAGTAAAAATTTGAGCAATTTGTTTTAAATTTAAAATTTTTAATATAATTTGATACCTTTTTTCATGATGGCCAAAATCATTATCAAACTTTTTGGAAATAATACTAGAATTTCAGTTGTAACGATTATATATTTCTCAAAAACTAAAATCAATATTTTGAATTAATTTAAGATTTATCTAAAATTAATTGAAATATGTGATTAAACATATAGATATCACGTATTATCATGTATTATTAATTTCGATAATTGGAGTTTATTTTCGAAAGCAGCTACTGATATATCATTTATAAAAAGAATAGTTTCTAAGTTAATTACCTAACGAAACATATATCTATAAATAACAAATATATTGTGTATCAAATCTTGCAAAAAAGTTTTATTTCTTACACTAAATGTATTATTAAATAACTTAATGATTACAAGCAGCAAGACTTTGATAAAAATTTTAAATTTGATAATGTACGAGTAACATTATATGTATGCATACAATTTTTATATTGCACATTTTTCTAAACAATTTTTTTCACTACATGTATGTTTATTACGTTTTTCTTAATTTCTTTCCTTCTACTTCCTTGCTTCTGTTTCCTATTTAAGGGCACCTCTCTGAGAGATCCGCAGAGACCGCGTAGTCGTTAGCTACGCTACTATGATTTGGATTTTGATATGAGGAAATGCGAGACGCACACGCAAGATATTCGGTGCATTTGTATTCATAGGCAAACACCCATTACCGCCTTCTAGGGGGTGCGCTTATTTTTCTTACTCGCATTTCCATTAAACTCGAGGGCAAGGCCTAACTTAAAGGGGGTAATATATTCCCCTCTCTTTGTTACGGACGACTAAATTACGTGGTACTCTACCGGCAATTACCAAGTCAGCAACCCATTAAGTGAAGTGTGCTTCGATGAGGGGGTACTGCGCTGAAATCTTTCTGCCCGGAATATAAAATTAAGCAGGCAGCCTGATACTCCTGAGAAAAAGTACGAGAGAAAGAAAGAAAAAAAGAAAGAAAGAGAAAGGCAGGGGGGCGACAGGAGAAAAAGGAAGAGTGCAAGAGAGACAGATTCAGAGAAGCTGTAAATTGTAATTAACTAAAATTGATCGAACTCCGCAAATCAAGAAATACAATTCCGCAAATCAGAAATACAATAAGATAGGTCAGATAATAATCTCACGCCGTATATTAAAAAAAATCCGTTTGGTTCAGCGATGGTTTTGTTTGCTGCATTTGATGTTGAAAGTATGATATTAACGCGGTTATTATAATTAGTGAATCGTTTCCGTCGAACGAATGAACCATCCGGTTAAGAGCGCGTTCATCACTCGATGAAATCATCCTGCGCCGACAGCAAAAACAGAGGCGAGGACACGCTCCCTCGGATTCTCATCCTCTCTGTTATAACATAGCGCCATTTTTATAACAGATGACCCGTCGGTCCGGATGCTGTGCCGGACGGGCACCGACAAATATCCACGCCGCGCCGCGCCGCCACTGTAAAGTTTCGGGTTGGGCGCGGTCGAAAAAAAAGAGAAGAGAAAAAAATAGAGAACCAGGCCTCATAAATATTTAACGACTGAAGCTGCAGCCCGCACACGAATTTTATACCGTCCCCGTTGTTTCTCGTTGGCTTCAACGAAAAAGAGGAGTCGAAATACTTTCCATTGCTGCCTTTAAGCAACCTTCCACTCAAAGGTAACACTGAGACTTATTCGGCGCGGAAATGTACGCTTTCTGATGCGGTTATCATGTGTACATTTTGGTTCGCACCCATTTAATTACTTCCACAGTCTAACCAGTTTCTATCCTTATTTCTCCTTTAAACAAAGACAAACAGGAAAAGGGAAAGGAGAGAAAGAGAGAGAGAGGAAAGGCAGTACAAAATTTTATTCAATAAAGCTTTAAAAAACTAGTAAAACAAAAAGAGTAAATAAATAAATAAAAATTAGATATACAAAATTATATATAACGTTTTTTATCGTCATTTTGATATCAGCAAAGTGACATCAGCTAGAACATCAAAATGATGACAGATTACGTTACAGCTTGTTTTGATGAGTACCTTCAATTGTATACAATTCTAAAAATATAATCAATGCATTTACATATTTTCATCAAGAAAAAACAGATTTTATCAAGAATTTGTAAATAAAAGGACGTCGAATAAAGAAAAAGAAAGAGAGAAAACGGGTAATCACACAAGTTAACTAAGCAATGGCACAATTTTTGGAGGAAAAAAAAAACTGTTTTTCATAAAATATAAAATGTTATTCGAGTCTATGTCACATAAAAGTTTTTATTTTTGTTCTATTCTATTCTCACTTTTGCGCAGCTTTTCCAGTATTTTTTAGTGACAAGTGGAGGCTTACGGATGTTGTTGTCGCGCTAGTTCGCGGATTAAAATTCTCGGCCATTTGCATTCTACAATTTCTTCGCAAGAGCACGATCGCCGATACGGCGAACGTAGCTTCTTCGTTTCGTGGCAATATTTATATCTTGGTCCCGCTGTTTTCAAGCAAACTTTTACGTTCGTAAGCGACTAACGCAAACACCGCGGTAAAATGCTCACAGCGATATTATCACGTCGCGTAAAAACTTTTGCTACAGGCAGAGGATAAATTAGAGTAACGATACATTTATATTATAAATTTGAGAATCTGAAGTACAATATATCAAAATTATTTCTAAATAATTTTGATAAATCTTATCAACAACTTTCATTTATACAACATATATATATATATTAAATTTATGAAAATAAATATTATTTTAATGAAAATACAAAAAACAATAGTACATTAATCATATTTATAAAAAAATACTACCCAATCATTACATTTCAATTTTGATGCAATTTGTATTAGTAAAAATATTCTCAAAATAATAATATCAATTTTATCAGCAATTGTTAATGTTAAGATAATTAAAAGAACAATATAAAAATGTGAACAGCGTCTATTAAAGTACAACATGTTACACTTGGATAACTAATTTATTGATTTGTGACATTACGTTTGACTTGCTGACAATATGTCATCTGTTTGCATCCAAAGATTCAATTTTGTTATCTTACTTCAATGAACTGTCTACATTCGTGCATTTTTATTTACGGAATTCCATTTGGCCTGTTACGTTTTGATTTTGTGGTTGCATACCATTAGCCATACTGCACACTTTATTTAAGAAATGTCATTGATCTTATCTGTTATCTATTTGATTCTCGGATTGCATTTGGCATGGGTTGCACTCAGACTCTTTTGGTGAAGTTAAATTAGAACACAATATATTATACATTTATGTTATCCTTTGTCTTCTGTTTACTTATTTATTTTTAACTAATAATGAATAATTATTATCCCACACAATATAGACGTTCAAAACATTCAGAAGATGTTTCTGTATCCTAAAGATGTTCTCAGGATGTTCATTAGATAACGTGTGGTATGTGGAATTATTATTATTTAATCCTTATTTTTCTTATAT
>NW_017305180.1:1056591-1087206 GCF_001594115.1 Trachymyrmex septentrionalis
ACTAAGATTATCATGCTCTCTATTATGTCATCGTCCCAACAAAGCAAAATCAAAGTCAGTTTTCTTACTCCGAACAGTTCTTACTATGCAACCGTATATACTTTTTCTGCAAAGCAGATAACACTGCACTTTCGGATAATCATGGCCAGACACGTGACATGATGGATACTGAAAGATATTTTGCTAATCCAAAGTTCCTCAAACGATATTCTGGAGATATTATATGTGCTCTCTCTTGAATCTTGGAAACAAGGTGTCCGGATTAACTCTGGGACTTGAAACGTTGGAAACTAGATTCGAGTATATAGAGGCTTAATTCAATGGAGACTTAACTCAATGAAGGATTTCGGTAGATTGGAGGCTCTCTTCTCAAGAATACGAGGATTCTGTCACTTGTTTCTGATGACGTAAACTCGGCTATCAATAGACTTTATCATCGTGGTGAATGATTTTTGGTCTGCTAGGTTTCCTTGATGAGAAATTTTCTCTGACCTTGCAAAGTGATACATCGCTTTGAAAAACCCTGCTAAGAACCAACTTCTTTCTTTATCACTAATTGTTGATGGCTTAATATCTCGTATAAGAAGTTTTGAGTTCTCTCAAGTGCGGGCATAAAATAATAATTTTTGGACTTCCTGCTTTGCAAAATAAAGATTGTTTTGGTTTGCTGTCATCTCTAGCCTTCTACATGGATTTGTCGCTTTTATTAGGCGCTATTGCTAATTTAAGGTTATTAGGTAAGATTTCTACCTCATTGAAACTACTGGTTGTTAGATTAGTGTGGTAAATGAATGGCTTGTGGCTGCTCGTCTTAAGCGTTATTATTCGCGGTATTAGGGATTTTTGGCTTCCTGATAGAATTATCATTTATGAGCAATCTATCACTTCCGAAAGTGTGCTTTAATCGGGACTAGAAATCTTGCCGAGTCTCATAAAGTGAAGCGCATATGTGTCGCGGCATATCTACTTTTAAAAATCTGATAATTCTTGGCCACAAAGATATTTATCACCTGAATCTTTTACTCACAGTCAGATGATTTCTACACCTCATACATGTGCTATTTACCGCGCTCGCTGCCGATGTATTCTTACTCTTCTGAGATTCCTTCTATCAATACATCGTCGCTCTGACTCGAGCATCATTTGTCTGAAAATGTTTTGCTTTTCCTCTTCTCATGACCACCTTTCGTTTCTTTTTCCTCTTTACTCTGATCCTTTCCGCTTCATCCTCTCTCTTCAACATCACTTTCTTCTTGAATTCATCTTTTAACATAAACGACTCCATACTTGCTTCGTCATTGAACACTTCACTTGATAATTTTCATATAGCTCATAAACGTTAGATCTCTTGCGCCTCATTTTGCGTACTTGAAGGATCTAATTTGTCTTCAAACTTGATATCTTGATTCTTTTCGTAGTTATATGAGAGAGATTCTGCTATGTATACTGTACACTATTTAAAATTACAATCTTTTACGCTCTAAAATTCCGGCTCACATTGAAAAAAGAATTTAATTGCATTAATTAGAAAGATAGATTCGATCAGTATATCTGTTAAAAAATAGACGAATCAAAATTTCTATTGAAATTACTAGATGAGCATGATTAATTCTTTTCTATTAAAACTAGAATTTCTTGTCAAACAAATAATTCTTTTCTATGTCAGAATTACTTGTTGATCAAGCTCTCATTGTTGCAATGATTAGTTAACGTACACATAATTTTACTGTGGAACACAAGTTGTGATGTTTGTAATAATATTTGAAATGCCAATATTTTGACATATATAACTTTCAGGAAATATCAAATTCCTGAATTAAATTTTATTAAACAGATTTAAAATTGTACTATCAAATATATGTCTCATTTATTTTTGTCTTCAAATTCACTTTTGGGAATGGTGAAAAATCTCATGATGTGCTACGCCTTTTTCTTTTCCTGCGTGATTTTTAAATACGAGACACTCAACTCCGCCATACCCATCTTGCGGCGGTGTAGACGTTCGCAGAAAACTATTGAATATAACTAGATAGTTATTTAAAAATAGATAGTTTTATAAGCAACTAAAAAATATTAATCAAATTTGAGTAGGTAGTAAATAATTCTACCAAACGTTTTAGTTATAAAATGTCGAGTCCTATTGTAATAATCAGAAATTTGGTTTCACTAAAATGCATTCAACCATATACGTTTTCTTGGTATAATCAAACCATTTTTCTCTCAGTGCATGGGATGGGAGGATGGCATTATATATAAATAGCTTGCTACTCTTCTCGTCCATTGACCTACGCATCCCTTTCGCGAACACCACCGTCGATGCTGTCGGTGCTATTATACATCTTCGCGTTTGGTTGTTTTCTCTATATACCATCTTCCTTGAACGTCAGTCTTGGAAATGCATGCTCTTGAATCGTGTCTGTCTAGTATTTTCTACGGTACTACGTTATCTGTACGGTTGACTCTAATATTAATCTTTTTAAGATGTTTATTAACATCAATATATTATTACTTATACACATATTTAACATTTTCTTCATCTTATTCTCCTTATGAAGAAAAGTTTGTGGAATACTTTCTTAACAAATATTTATGTGTCATTGTCAATAAGAAATAATATATTATTAAGTGTAAAGCACGCGTGAATCGTACCTAAAATCATATCTAACCGTATCTTAATAATTGCCGATAAAATTAGCATTATCATTCTTTATTTTAAAGATATTTTCACTAATATAAGTTTTTTTATCAAAATCAGCGTGTAATGATTGAATAGTGCCCATTGTTAATTATTATATATATTTTACTACACAATTTCTAAAATTAAATGATTCATATGTACATACATCTAAATTAACATAAAAATTTTATGGTATAGTTTTGAGATGTAATCAACTTTGCTTCAAGGAGGTATTTTTAAGAGGTATTTTTCTTTAAAAAGTTTTTGAAAATGACATTAAAATAACATTTGAAAGTGAATATGTGATTAAATATTAAAAGAATATTCCATGGTAGATTTGCACGATATCTTGAATCAGATAAACAACAACAAAAAATCCTATTATATTAATTTAAATTCAATACCTGCATATCAAATAATAATGATAAATAAACAATGTACTTACAGATGATACTGCTTCGAAAATACTTAGCATCTAAAAATCTATAAAAGATGCCCTTCGATTACCTAGCAAAAAACGTATCGTGATATCTCGCAACGATTCTAATTTTTGGTCAAACTGTGCACGGGTAAAGCTCTTTCTCATGATTTCTGGCCGATAAATATGCATGGGAAGAGTGGTTTCGGTCCGTTAAATCACATTGTCGGAAGAGTGAAAATTGTCTTGGGAAAAAAGAAAGCGGATAAGTATACTGTGTGGGTATCTGGGGAGGTCGCACAGTATCCGACTTGCCAATCTCGAAGCCTGAACGCGGTGTATGCGGAATACATCTGGTACACGGAATACGTGTGTGGGGCGGAAAAATATTTTGCGGAGAATATTTCCAAAGAGGAAAGGGTTTTCTCGTACAGCAATGTTGAAACGTGACGCCATCGTCACATAGCTATCTAGGAAGAGCATTTAATTGTCGATGCCGTTTCCACCAAAGAGGGTTAGCTTCAAAATTTACCATCAAAATTCGAAGCACCTTAGACTTTTTTCGATAAAGACACGTTTTTTAGGATGAAGAGCTGAGAGAATTTCTATCAGAATCGAAATTATTATTTCAGCCACGTTCGATCGCGTATGCACGTAATATCAATAATCAAAACTGTGTCACACTGTTATTAATAAAATGGATACCTATAATTTGTGTTTTAATTATTAATAAAATATTAAACAAAATTGTCATTTTATATTAACGTAACATTATTTTAAAGATTATAAATTAATCACAAATTATTTTTAATTATATTTATATTTTATCTGATACATTTGATACGTGTTGATTTTCTAAGTTTTTAACTCTAGTATGTCATTCATGAATTTAACGTATCCTATGCGATTTTTTACATTGTTTTAACTTTTTTATAATATAATTTGAAGACCCGGATTAAATTTAAACATTTTAGAATGTTTTTTCAAAGTAATCATTTTTTGCAAATATTTTCAATAACATTTCTTTGAAGCATTGTAATTATATAATTGAAAATAAAATAATATTTATTTGATTCATATTTATCTGTCTTTGTCTTCGAGGTATAAATTTCACACGTTTTGAGCTAAAAAATACCTATTCAGTCCAGAGATATAGCGTGACAAAGTTGCAAGGTTTCATAAACCCTGATGTGACCGGGAAGGTAATCCCAAAAATAATAATGACTTACTAGAGTTAATGATATAATATGAATATTCATATACTCACTTATATGAATAATAGATGTAAAAATAATATAATAAAAATATTACTTAAACTTCACTACAACGCAATTTTTGCAAAAAAAAAGATTGCACAGTAAACTTTATCTATTTAAACCATTAAAATATTTACATCGATAGAACGGTGGTCGATGTTGCATAATTACTGGCTATGAGTTTTGCATCGAGAAAGCCGATCGGTGAATAGTGGCCGTGAGATTGTGCTCCGATGGTGTAAATATTTTAGAATACCGTTCGAAGGCTCTATGCATTTTAGATCGTTTGGTTTTGCATTCCACAGCCTACCAACTCTCTCTCTCTCTCTCTCTCTCTCTCTCTCTCTCTCTCTGTCTCTCTTTCTCTCTCTTCAAACGTATCTAAACTGTACTGAGGATCGACCCATCTCTCGCGTTGCACGAACAGGGTCTCTTGTAATGCAATATCCTTCGAAATGATTCGCTTTCACGGCACGCGTACTTTCGCAGCGCAAGATTTCCTTGCGCGTTAAATATGCGAAACCGAATATTCTTCGAGCGCTGGCACACTTTGTATAAAGAGGCTTTAATTACTTTGCGAAAAGATTGAACCTTGTCACCGATGCGGTCCGTACAGTAATTCGATACACGACCAAGGAAGACACTTTAATCTTTTATTGATCCTTACGAGGTTTTGTCGCGCAAAGGATATATCGAGGTATACCAAGTGTAATCTGATAAAAAATTCGCACGTTTAGCTTTAAATAAAGAATTTATACGCCAAATAAAATAGAAAAATCTGCTACGGTTTTTCTTGAATTATGTTTTTCAACTGTAAAATCTAAGTGTAATTAAAATATAATTAATATGTGAAGAGAATAAGTTGTTTTCTTTATATATGTATTTTTACAGGTTTTTAAACATTACAATAATTTAATTTTGGAATTAATTTGATATATTTGATTAAATTTCATCTATAAAATATGTAAAAATAATGATTTAAATACTATCTATTAATTATTAATATTAAATTCGTTTATTTTTATAGATTTAAAGATTTTGAAAAAATTATAAATATTTTTTTGAGAGCTTTAAATTTTAAATATAATATCATAAAATTAAAACGCATGATTGCAAATAATTTTTCTATCATACAATTTTTATTTAAAACATTGCTTTTTCTATCTTAAGATCTCTACGATGTTCCATCAACACGAATATTGAAGCAGCTTCGATGGATGATCTTTCATTTTAAGCTGTATGCCCTAGAAAATATCTGACGCTCAAAAAATTGAAGAGATAAAGTCTTGATCGTGTTTCTTTATCAATAAAAAGTAAAATCAATCAATTTAGGTACTAAAAATATTTAGTTGTTGAGAATATGCTGTTATAATAAACACTTCAGTAATAAATGATTTTTTTTTAATAATAAATTCTTAACATTTTTGAAGTATATTTTAAATAACATTTTATTTTTGTTGTCTTAATAAAATTTTCTATATAATTTAATCTACTAATCGACAAATTAGAATTTAGAAAGAACATGAGAATTTTATTATATCTTTTTTTTCTTTTATATATATAAAGCTATAGATATTTTCTTTCAAAAAGATGTAGATATTTATATCTTTTTTTTATACTTAATAGTTTAAGCTATGGCAGTCGACGATATTATCTCGTATAATTATAAATCAATCTATTGAAACCAATTAGAATTTGAAGATCGATGAGCCATTGAATTCATTAGAGAAACGATTGCACTTATTTGATCGTTACTTTCTTCTTTATTAAATTAAAAATAAAAATATCATCCTGATTTCTATAATATACGTAATGACGTTCAAGTAAGTTGATATGCTATACGCATGAAAACATATATGTACGACATATACGATACTTCGGGATAATTCGGAATTATAAATTATGATATCTGTCATTGCGGAATAGGAGAGAATTAGAAATAGTGCGATGTATAGTGTGAATAACAATGGTTTCAAAATTAATGTTTATGACAAAGTAAAACAAATGCTAAGAAAAAAAATTTTGCTTTCCGCAGTACCTCCAATAAAATTAACATTTTTTAACAGCAACCAAATGTTCTGTTTATAACAAAAAATTTAGTTGCTTCTGCTCAATACACTTTTCAATTTTGTAAATAATAGAAATATTTGTTTATACCAACTATATATATATATATAAACAGTTCAGTTGGTTCATAACTTAGAAATTGTATTATATAGTTGTCTATTTCAAATATCAGTATACACGTAGTTGACAGAATACAACATATCAATGTATAACCAGTGACAGAATAGAAACATACGTATTGGCTCAATATCCCGTTTAAGTCGTTTGACATTTTATCGATTTTACAATACTTGCAATGAGGATTGATATCTAGGACATACATAAAAATTAAATATCTCATGCGAAAATTGTCTTTCTGAGAAGTTCGGGAAGATCGATGTGCATACTGTAAGTAGAATTTCGATAGTTCGCGAGCTTGAGCGTATCGGTACCGTCAGGAGTGAGCATCTTTTTTTAAAACTGAGCAGCTTTTTTTTCGAACGAACGGGAAAACGCGCCGCGACGCGTACTCGGTATGGGTCGCCATGCAAAACGGCTAATTGGTATGTTGCTACTGCGACCCCGTTGTATAAACTGCGCCGCCACTACGTTGGAATACACAATGCACTTTGACCCCTCGCACACCACCCTCTCTTCGGTGTAGTCGCCTACGTCGCCTCCGCTAAATGGGTCAACCTTATTTATCGCGGGGGAAATATGTACGTGGACATCGACGATGAAACTCCAACGGTGAGATCTCGTCGCAAGAGACAACGAGATTTCCAGGTGGAAAGTTTTCTCCGGCAATCTCGCGCGCACTCGATATGCATCCAGCAGTTCGCGAACTCGGCAACTTGGGTTTATAATATTTTAAGCTGTCGCTAGATTTTCCAAGTTGCCCTTCTCTCTCGTTTGAAATATTTCAGCTTTCTGCAAGGAAATCATGTGATCGGAGTCAGTATCAATCATAGTGTATTGATATTTAAGCAGAGAATGCATTAGTTAAATCAGGTATTAGATCAAATAACTTCGTGATTGATGGATCGATCAAATAAAGTAGAAAAAAATAAAAAATTACGAATACTCAAAAAGATGTCTTTAATAAATCATGTTAAATCAAACTGTAATACGTCAATGGTTATTCACAAATCGAAGAGCATACTTTACTTTAAAGTTACATAAATGCTCGATACTTTGCGATTTGTAAAATTAATTATGGGGGAGACCAGGGCTAGCAGATTCATTTTTCAGTTTCGAATTTTTACAGACGAAATTAAGAGACTTATCGAAAAAATGAATTCTACACTAGTTACTACATACATTTGACTACTTAATGATATTTTAATAATAAACTAATAACTGATATGAAAAAAATGCATTTTTCTAATGCATTTCATCTGATTCAACAAGCCCCGGAATAATTTGACTAAGATTATTAAAATAAAGATTAACGTATTTTAAGCTACATCTTTGGCTACATATTAATAAAACTTTCATAAAAATATATTTTAACACAAACATTCGCTTCGCAGGGCAGAACAATGCTTCTTTTTGCAAAATTTATTCGTTTCGTGCAAAAACATGTCGAGTCTAGTTTTCGAGATTGGACATGAAAGAACTAAACTTATAACATTTATCACTGAGGTAAATCTCTTTAAAGGAATAAAATTTTAAGTAAGTACTATAAGAGTCGTCACTAAATGAGTCATACAGTCCCATGCTGTGTTAGTCTACTATCCTCATCTATTCATTAAAAAAAAATATTAACAATATATGATAACAAGAACACGTAAATAAAAAAAATCTGTTGGACTTTATTAAGTAAGAACTATATTTACTATATAAATAGAAATCAAATATCTCAGACAATCATATACAATTATAAAACAAAAACATTAAGAATAAAAATATTTACTTAAGTATATAATTTTTTTAAATTGTAGCATAACTTCTATCATAGATGTGGTCGCAACGAGATGTTACAGCAGACTGAGCGGCAGTCACTGCTGCGTGCTCACACATTTACGCGTGTCTCGCGTGTTTTTTTAATGTGTAACCTCGATTATTCTACTTACCCCTATAGTTTACTGACCCCGGTCCCCTCTATTTAATAATTTAAAATATTTTTATATTAATTACATGTCATGTTTTTATGAAAAACAGAGAACGAGAGAGAATGGGAATTATCCTTATAAATTATTATCATTCCTCGTATTTATCATCGTCATAACTTTCAATAAAGTGCATCCATAAATAAAGAGTCGTTGCAACTCTCATCAAACCTGCTTTAAAATCGATATCTTTAAAATGTCGTCAACATTATTGTCTTCATCTTTCTTCTACACTCAGTATGAAAGAATTTTTACCAACTGGGACTTCATTATCCAGTATCGTTATATTTTGACCGCGCACCTGGTTTTGCTCATCTTGAATAACCTGGAACTCCTATTTATCTCGAGAAAATTTATTCTGAGACACCAACGATGACGGGGTTTGCCAGTGCAATAAAGCGACGATAAGCCGGCGCACGCCATCGGCACGAGTCGACGAAATTTGCAGCTAAAACTTTACGAAAGCGTTTGTGCATTCTCAAACAGTCCCGAATCCGGACATCGACCAACTTCGCTCGTCTTATCGTAACACCGTTGATGCAATATGTATTGATTATTGGATAATAAGCAAAATAATTCACTGCATAAATAAGTTTAAATAAAATTATGTATTATTATATTATCTTTTAACAAGTAATTCCCTCTTGAGAGATTATTCCTTTTTTTATATAAATGACACAGAAACTGTTTAAAACTTTCGTACGCTGTTAGATATCAAAGGAGCAATGATAACCCACTCCCTTGAGTTAAATAACAATTTGTTAGTTTTAACTTTTATGTGTGCCAAAATGTAAATTAATCCATTTCTGTAGTTAAATTGCTTAGTTTCAAAATAAACAACGTTCATATTAACGTATGCATTTAGTAAATAATAAACTAATTATAAAGTCAAATTTAATACACTTTTAAAATTAAATTAGTTTAACTTTTTTTCAGTTAAATTTACGATATATTGAATAAAAGCAATGGCACATAACTTACAAATTAAAAATAACTCACGTTGGGTATAATTTGACATTATGAATTTAACAATGTACTTGCAACTGTGATTTTCAGAGCAGGTATTTACAAATGTGGAATAAAAATAAATATTTATATTTTTTAGAATAATTTTTTAAAATCGTATACGAAAATATAAATTAATAACAAGATAATTTATGTAGAATATAATCGAAAATTTGTATTTCCATCTCATGCAATAATTTTTTCGATTTAGCCATAAATTTCGTGTTACAAAAATTATAAACAATTCTACTTTTTGTAAGCTCAAAATTGTGCAAATAAATAGTTATCGCATAGCATATTTAATATCATATATTAATCATGTTATGTGATATTAAATAAAATTAAGAATATGCTGTATAATTATTTGGCGTTGTCTGTAGTGCGCACAAACGTTTACACATAACGTTACACTTTTTGGCACAACGTTTTCAGGCTTCAGTACAGGAATTCACCAACGAACGACTAATTGGCTTCTTGCGAAAACGCTTCCGCTTTTCCTATTCGTAGAATTGGAAAAAGCTGACAATGCGATGTCCGTGATTTGCATTTTGACGTTATCGCACCGATTTGTCACAGCTGCCTTTCAATTTTTCACGATTGCCACATATTGACGATCGAGCTAAACGGAATTTTCGTTTGGCAAATATTTCCTAAATACATAAATATTAAACCGTTAATTGTCATATTCTATTCAACATTATTTTTAATCCCATATTAAAAAAATGTAGAAAATACTTTAGAGAATCAAAATAATTAATTAAAAATATTAAAAAAGAAAGAATATTAAGAATTAAAAATCATGCAATTACTTATAATTATGTTTATTTATGTAAATCATACTTGTACACTTTTAACGCAGTAATCTTAATGTAAATCTTAATTAAAAATAACTAATAATATCTAGTAATATTTAATCCACTAACTTTTACAAATAAAACCAAGTGTATTTTCCATGAAAATTGTACATTACTTACAAAAAATAGAATATGGGTATTAAATCAATAACCAGTACTGCTATAATAGTCAATTATTTCGTTTGAATATTGATGTTCCGAGTTTATTTTGCAGCAAAACGAATCGGTCAAATAATTTGAATAAAAATGCAAGTCTATTCTTGCTGACATTTATAACCACAATTCGGTTTTCAGTCAAAAGATTGAACGAACGTACAGGTTTGCAAGCCGCATTCTGTTAAACCGTACAAAAACTGCGGTCAGTAGTTTTTTTTCAGGCATGAAGCAAAACTTCTAACACTAAACCTCGTGCTTGCAATTGAGTGACTGAACAATTTGCACCTGCTTTTCTGCAGCGAAGTTTACGTGTCGCGTTGCTGTTTTATTAATATTTAACTCCTCTTCCAGTTGCGTTGCTCGAAAATAATTATGTCCATTCTGTGGTTTTGGCTCGGGTTCTCAAAACCGCTCGACCTCAAAGAATTCGAGGCGTGTTAACAAAATTGGGGCAAAAGCGCCTTGCTATGCAATAAATCATGATTCTTTATGGTTGCAGCATGTCATACAAGAGAGATGCAGCTTGTGTCGCATTTTTTACACGAGATTTACAAAGAATACGTATTAAAATATGGAATCCCTATTATTAAACAGGAGATGTGACAAAAAATTGTATTATTGTAATATTATGGAAGAATTAATTAAATTTAATAATAGCTATTTAATATTATATATTAACAATTATTTTTAACAAGACTTTTTCTGAGAACGATACAAAACTATTACTTGTTAAGATCCAAGTTATGTTAAATAAATTTCCTATAAAAGTAGACAAAAAACAAATCTAAGAAATAAACATATATGATTAAGTTTGTCTTATATTTATCTATTCAAAATCTTTTATGTGTATAAATTTATTATTGAGATTTTGACTGGGTAGAAGGTAGGGCGAGCATGCAATGTGTAATCGCGGAAAGCGTATGATGCATTTAAGTTTCACGCGTGAAATCCGTGGCAATCTGCGAGTCAGCAGTAGCGTATTGCGGCAGCTGGCATTACAAATCGTGAATTCTGCATTAAATAATACTGTGCCATGAGAAACTTCAGTTTGAGCGCGACGACGAGGAACGTAAATGAGGACGGGATCGTTCTGTTAAGGTACGTTTTAATTAACTTGTCCTGTCATACTCTCACCTACAGATTTTTTTGTTTCATCACTCCGTTTTATAATTTGTTTCGTATTCGATTGGAATATCGCGTGTGGAAATCGTTCGAATTTTCGAGGTGATGATGTGATGGAAAGATTTATGTATGCGATCACCCACGGCAGGAGGATTCGATATGTTCGGACACATTTGGTTGCGAATTAATGGCTGATCACTTTATACTGGTTATTCGATTGTAAAATAAATAGCTCCAGTGGCAGAGAAAATTACATGCAGATGTAAACGGCGATACGCACGTACGTTAAACACATAATGATTTAATTATTAAATATTAATTACGGGAAAACGCGGATCTTGATATTGATTGACAATATTCGTGTAGTCCAATAACTCTTTTTATGCAATGTACTTTCTATTGTTATTGGATTAATATAACAATAATTTCGCACATATTTTAGATATTTTAATTAATGAATTATCCACATAAAAGGAACATTTTATTCAAGTATCGATTTCAATTTAGTAACGAATTTGTATCAGTTACATTATGTAGAGTACTTCTGGTAATGATTGAATTAATTATTTGTGTGTGTAATACATTTTGATTTAATGTCGAAACAAAATGCGATATTATAACGCGCTTTTAATGTACGCACATATCAGGTCGATTTCTAATGAAAATAAAATGTGCATTATATTATTTTAACTTTCCGTTATTTTATTGCATATGCTAACTCTACATGCTGACTTTGTGATTAATAATCTCTACATTTGAATTCACAATCAAATAAAATATCATATAACAATATTTTATTCTTTTTTTGATCAATTTTCATACAGTTTATATTAATTTATTCGCGCTCGTGTGAACGAATATGATTAATTAATTCGTATAATGTTTAATTAATTTATGTACATAGAATAATATGGCTTAACGAGATATAACGCATATTTAATGCACTAGATAAGATGCATGTATAATCTTATGTCTCCTAAGCAGAACAAACTGTCATACAAAGTGTACGCGAGATGCTTGTGGAAAAAAATGATGTTCCTAAAGTACATACTACTAAAAGGTGGTGGACTAAAAAGTGATATCCCGTAAATACACGACAATAAAAAGCGTGGTAAATTACGCGAGGTCGTCGCGTATGCACGTCGCGAATGCGCTATATGCAAGAGGTGCATTTTGCAGTAACGCGTCCTGAATTCGCGCGCATCCAGGTTTAATGACGTTGCTGAATTTCACACTATCACCATATTTATTGCCGGTCATATTTACGATCGTAAAATAAGACTGGAAATTCATTAGTGATAACGATTTTAGATAGATATTTGAATTGGTAACTAGAATGATATATGCCTTTTTTAGGGCTATAAATTAGTTTCGATCTAAAGTTACTTTAAAATTGCCAATTTTATATTTTTTTCTGTAACTTGATAAACAAATTACGATATACATAATATTGAAAACGTGGATACATATTTGGCTTTATTTTACTTTCAATCATTTAAATAAAGAGTTAAAAGTTATTGAAGACTTATATTTCAGCGTCTTATATGTACGTACATTGAAATATATATTCGTCATGTATAATAACAGCAAAATAAATAAATTTAAATTTTACATTAAAATTTAGAAAGTGCGCAATACAATTTAATAATGCAATCGTAATTATTCACGTATTGTAATACTTTAGATAGAATATTTTAATCTTAAAATTATCTTCGATAATTTTAAAAAAGATTGGTATTGGGCTTTTATATATTTTATGTGTTTAATTAAATTGTATGTTTTAAATTATTCGTGTTTCATTAAGCAAGTAATTGCAAATTTTTCTGAAAGAAATTTTCTTTTTACAATTAGTTACGGTTTTTGAAATAAATTCACAGAGCTATCGTGAAAACGAATAGTTACTAGTGGGATAAATTCAGAATACGTATTATATATGGGATATAATTTTCGCGTATGTACTTCAAACAGGTCGTGTCAAATTTTAAATTGTTGTGTCTCCTCAAAGATTACGCAGCCTCGTATGTTGAATATTCATGATTAACATCACTGGATATGTCGGTGATTAACAAGGATGCGACATGGATACATGTACCTTTATGAATAGCGATGCTGACATAAAATACTTTTGCCAGTGATTAAAAGCGAGGTGACATTCGGCTTGAGGCACACAAATAGCTTTCATGTACTCACCTTTAATTAACCTTTTCTTTGCGTTGAGCAAAGACTTACTTTTTTGAATCTAGCGACAACGAATATAGGCTAATTACGAAAAGTACATCATTAATATCATATTAGGTTGAGTAAAAAGTCATCGCGTATTTTTTAGCTCAAAGTTGTATATACAATATCTTCGTCAATAATGAATGAAATTCAAATTTAAAAAAAGGGTTTTAAAGCTTGAAATCTCTACTTTTAAAAGCTTATCACATTTTTTAAGTTTATATGAGTTTGATAATTTTTACATACCAAAAACTACGAGCTGAAAAAGACGAAAAATTTTCTTCTCACTTTGTGGATTTGTAACGTGTCCAAAACGAATTTGAGAAAATTTTCGATTACCTATCGTGAAAGCTTGATACTTTCCCTACAAAATCGTTTTTTTTAAATATTCCTACGACTTTTGATTACTGAGTTATCGCGGATTAAATAAAAGAATTATTTTTTTGACTTTAATTGCTCATAACTCCATTAAAAATTGTCGTATCGTATAATTTAAAAAAGAGATTTTTAAAGCTGAAACTTTACTTTATCAAGATATATTTATATTGTTGGTAAGAAAGTAATTGCGGTTTTTACTGATAGATGTCTTTTAAAAAAACGCGATGACTTTTTACTTAACCTAATATTAGATGTTCTATTAACCATAAAGCGTAAAATAATATAATCTGCAGATAGTACGAATCACAAAAAAAATTGATTTATTTAGAAAACACCAAATTAGTTCCAAATTAATTCTAAATTAGTTATAATCATGAATGATCATTTTATAAACAAAATTATGTCTTCTTATTTAAAAAAGTGAATAAACAAATAAAATTCTCTATTTCTGTTAACTTAAAAGCTCTTGAAACGCATATATCAAAACAATTAAATAATTTTAAGAAAATAAAATATTATTTTGATAAAGAAAGAACTCTATCCAAACGTCGAGGGCAAAGTAAAATAATGAGAAATAAATATACGAGAAGAGAATAAAAATAAATAAGAAGAGTAGGCCGCGAGTCGGCGGATGAAATGTTAAAACATACGATAATTCCTTTAACAAATCATATTCTTCCGCCTTTTAGTGCTATGCAATAATTATTCGTTTTGCGTCAGCATGCTCGATGTACGCGAATACAGTCTGCAAAAATGCCGGATTTTGCTCGCTGGGAACATGCCTTTGGCGAAAGAGCCCATACGATATATGTCGCGCACATGAGAGGAACGTATGTTGCTACAGGGTGTATCAGAAGTCTTATTCTTTTCGCTGACTGTAGATTTCTAAAGTTTTTTAGCCACTGAAGTTCCTTGGTTCAGTAAAAATTGTGTCAATCATGTTTGTGCCTGAAGTTTAACCATTCTTGAAGTAAAACGTACTAACTTAAATTTAACCCAAAGTTTACTATTCACTGTTATACTTAAAGTTTGATCTAAAAGTTTTATTTTCTACAATCAATTTGTAATTTTAGATTTTGTATTGACATTGAAACAACGTTATCCTTAACTTTTAAATTAAAATGCGCCACTTCTGCTACGGCCTGTATCTAGAGAATTTTTAAGTCACGCGAGTGTCTTAATTACCTGGGAAATCCGACGAAAGCACGTACTCTTATTATATTAAGGTGGACGTAATTCCGGTGTGCAGACGCCATAAATGCAAAGTACGTTCTAACTGTGAAAGAAGATGACTTTAGAAAAATATGTCGTGGTGCTCTTTTTTTTAGTGAGGATGGCCGAGAGTAAGAAGAGAGGTTTTCTCTCGTTCATACACCAGACACGCGTCTTCTATATGTATACATGCCGGTAGAGCTATACGCATGAGCGCTCGTATACGTTCTTGTCGGAAATAACGTCTATATTATATCCACTTTGCACATAAGAGGTTGCGATTTTGAAAACTGTTCGGTGCGTTTGCAATGTTGAATTGTAAGACGTGGATAAATCTCGAAATGCAAAGAAATGTTTGAAAAGTTTCGCATACTGAAAGTTTCTCATTGATTACGAACAGATGGTATCTAATTGATTTCTACTTGTTACTATTTTGTACATCTCTAGAGTGCAATGAACGGGAATTAACCGTTCAATGACTCAACTGCAGCGATTCGATCTGCTTTAATTTGATAAAGCTGTCTGCAGTAATTGAAAGAAAATTGAATTCGCATATCGCGATGCGCAAAAAATTATACATCGAGTCACGAGATGCGCTTATTCGATAGCAAATTGTCTTATAAAGAATTGAATTACTAAAGATAATAAAATCTTATAATATTTATATGTGTATGTTTAATAGCAACTATATTTTATTAAAGAAGTTGATACGATGATTGCCAAATACTTATTTTTTAATCCAAGTGGTCCATTTTTAAGTGAAATAATTGTGTATTAAAATATATTATATATATATATATATATTGTGTGTATATATAATATATATATATATATATATATATATATATATATATATATACATTAATATATTTGTATTAAAATAAATTTGTATTAAAGTTATAATATCTATTATTATATATATGCATATGTTTTTTTCATTGTTTTTAAATTTATCAATGAGAAACGAACAGAATTTAAAACATTTACACTACATAAAAAAGCTTATATATATTTTATTTCCATTTATTTTTAAAATTAAATTATTCAATATATTTGTCGTTTTTTTATAGAATGTAAAAATAAAAATAAATCAAGCACTTAAGTAAATGTAAGTTGTGAATGTAACGTTTACACAAGATGAAAGTAAATTGAGCTTTTGTTCAGTAACAAAAATGTTAATTAAAGTTGTTGCTTATGTAAACGTACCCAGGCAATGTTATAAAATGTCGAATACAGAATCTAGAATTTCTCATGAGACTAGCTCAAAATGCGTTGCACGAAGAGAGGCTTTTGCTCTCTGATGCAACAGAATACTTAAAACAAGGACAACGTGTATTTGAAAATTTTACCAATTAGTAGATCGCGGCTTAAATAATTACGTCTCTTTATCAAGTTAGGCACGATCACTAACAATTAAACCGCGATAGTCAATAGTTTGACGAAAATAAGATCCAGATGATGTCGAAGGATAATGACACGATGCTACGTGAGAATCAACGATTGGTGTTTCTTGGGAGAAACAGCCACAAAACCTCATCGAATAGATTTTACACGATTATGTAAATTTTTGACGACACTTTGGCGAAGTTGGCGCGCCGCGGAACTATGTCCGGGAGGCTCTCACGAGACTGGACACGTGCGGCCGAACCACTACTTACTATGCGGTTTTCCATCAGTTTAGTCGTTACATGCGCATATTGCATTCTGCACTACAAGAAAAGGAAAGCTAATGTGATTTTAAACTATGGATTTAAAACAGGAGCTCAAAGTATAAATTTATCATAGGATTTTAATTAATCGATTAATTTTACTGCTTAATTTCACTTGTATAAAACATAGACTATTTATAAAATAATGATGATTATTAATTATTGTAAATATAAACGATATTATTTTAAAATATATTATCATAAATTGTTATAAAAAATATCATGAAGGATTTAAAACTAATTTTTAAAATATTTTTTTTTAATTTCACAGTAATTTAAAGTTAACTATACATTTTACACAAGTTGTCTCAAAATAATTACTAAATATTTCATGGGTAGGTAGAGCGGACTAAACTAAATCGAAAAGTTCTTTACCAATCCATTTTGCAATCTTCACAATAGTTAACGAGATATTAATTATTAAAAATTGCCACAAATTGATCTTCAATAATTTTTTATTTAAATACTATCAATTTTACAGAAAAATTGCAAGAGGTAAAAATTGTTTATTTTTTTCTCATAAAAGTCTAAGAATTTTTTAATATCTGTATTTTTTCATATTTATAAAAATAAGAAAATGTAGTACTGAAAAGTTGATAAAAAATTCTGAAAAAATGTTTAAAGCTCTATGAGAAAAAAATGAACAATTTTTGTCCCTGAGTAAAAAATTATTAAAGCCCAATTTTCGACAATTTTTACTAATTAATATTTTGTTGACTATTGCGAAAATTGCAAAATGAGAGGGATTTTTCAACTCAGTTTAGTCCGCTATATCTGCCCATGAAATATTTGGCGATTATTTTGCGATATCTTGTATATAATAATTGTAACTTATGGAATTCAGGATAAAATCGTTAAATTCAAGCTCAATATTACATATTTATTCATATATTTATTTTGTATATCAATATTTAATTTATTAAAAATGATATTCTTTTAAAAAATTATTTTGTTTATATTTTGAGGTTTATTTAACAATCCTGAATAATACATGATTTATAATAGTGCACGAAGAAGTGATGAAATATTTCTTTTCAAATGTGATTACAACATACTTATAAAGATTCTTGACATCTTACCATTATTTCTTTGTCTATCCTTTCTTAGTTGTTTTGTTATTTTTATTGTGTAGTACTCTCTGATCCGACAGTAAGCTTCTCACTCTACCTTCCTCTCTCTCTTTTCTTTCAAGAACTCAACTTTAAAGACCTAGTAATTAAAGAAAGGTTTTTGTAGTATCACAGAAGGAAGTGTCTTTCGTGGGGAATAGTCAGGCTCGTATTTTTATGGAAATTTAAAGCTAGTAAATGATGCATGTTAAATATTATCGATTCTATCAGCTTTATGCAATGTTTGCAACAAGAAATAAATATAAATTTAAATTAGATAAAGTTAAAAAAAACTTTTTTTCACTATTTTCTATTGAAAATACTATTAAATTCTGCAATATGCTCTAAGAATATTAAGCACTTTGACGACGTTGTTTAATAGCTCTATATACTCGTACAATATATATACTAATATGGGTGGGTGGGTGTGTGTGTGTGTGTGTGTGTGTGTGTGTGTGTTTGTGTATGTGTGTGTGTATTTGCAGTATTGGAAAAGTTATTCTGTAAAAATAATTAATTTAATTACAATTAAAGGTTTTTCTCTCACAAAGTAACTAGTTATTATTATAAATTACTAATTTTAAAAAGTAACGTGTTACCGTTACAATTATTTAAAAAGGAACAAATCTTCATTTTTTTTTAATCTTTTATAATTTCTTGCGTTATTATTTTAAATATAAGGATTTTATACATTTCTAATATTACTGAATTATTTTATTTATTATACTAAAGATTCGATTGTTATGTTATTTATAATAAATTAATATATAACATTTAAAATCAAAATCATTGATATACGTTCACATACTGAAAAAATCTTAATTTAATTCTTAATACAAATGTTTATAGAGTGTAATGATTATCAAAGATAATAAAAATATTTCAATCACAAGAAATAATCATTGATTGTTCACTAAAAGTCAATTTTATTTTGGTGAGCTTATATGTTGACAAATAAGTTTGATATATAAAAGTAACTATTAAATTACTGGTTATAAAAAAATGTAACTTAAGTTAAGTTATAATGACAGATAGAAAAAAAGAAATAAAATTAAATTACATTCAGAGTTATCGCTGACGTATAAGGGATCTTTGTGTATAAAAAGATTTTTGCTATCTCTATTAATATTTTTATTTATCAATCTTTTAAATAAGCTATTCTTTGAAATAGTTTTTTTTTTAAGTACAATTTTTAATTTTTGTCCTAGAGTATTGTAACTTTTTTCTATAGCGGAAATGTGAAAAGTGAAAATTTTTGCCATTAAAGTTAATAGAACAATTTTCTACTTTTCACGTTTTTACCCTAGGGAAAATGTGATCAGTGTTCTGGCGCTAAAATAGTGTGGTATGGTTCTGCATGTACTGAAAAATTTTAGTAGCGTTGGGAAAAAAATAAACAACTACATACATCCCATCCGATCAATGATTTCAGATTTTGCGATACAGTTTTTTTAAATTTATATATCTATAGTACACATTTTGGAAGAAATTAAATCTAACAGAGGCAAGCACATATAATTGGTATTATAGGAAGAAAGAATTAATTTTAAAAATTTAAATTTAACATTGTACTGAAAAAAAATATAGTAAATTTTTAAAATTTTCTCAATTTTAATAATTATTTAGTTCAATACTGGCAACTAAATATTTACTCACATAATAAATAAATTCAGTAAAAAATAAATTTATTTAGTAAAAAAAATGATTGTTAAATAAACTTATCATTTCTTGTATCAAATAAATATATATCTTTATATTTAATATTTAGTTGGCAGTATTCAATTAAATATTTATTAAAATTGACTATATTTTTTTCAATGTGTTAATGCGTCTTTGTGCAGTTACAGTTTGAAAAAAGTAATTCTAATTGTAACTTTGTTACACATAACGAATTATATATTTTTCAATCCTGTATATTTATTATATTTATAATGAAGTGCTACTTGTTTAATATGAGAAAATTGTTATGTCATCGAGAATAACATGGTCACGTTTAGAATTGAATGTGCAGTTTAAATGCGAATGGCTTTTAATTTGGATTTGCAAGCGGATGCACCCGGTTGAAGCGAGAGTAAAAGAGGATCACTTAAGATCTTAAGACGGTCGTATGTCCCCAAGTGACGAGGCATTCCACTGAGCCTTTGTGCAACTTCTTAGACAACGCAGATGATGACGGGCTGCCGCGAGAATCAGAGTTCACGGAATATACCTGGCGAATGGCGTGCATTAATAGTTCATTGTTCCCCCGCCGCTCTAAAATGCCTTACGCTAGGATATCTACCGTTATACGAACGCTCAAAATATATATGTATATGTGTACAAGGCGAGAGAAGAATAATTGCATTACGCGTAGCAGGTAGCTCGTATGGCGATTAATAATATCGTCGCTTAACGGCTTGTTCCCTAATCACATTAGTAATTTCTGCAGGCCACGTTAGTAATCACAACGAGAAGAACGATTCATAACACTTTCATAGTTTTATAATTAAAGCCCTTAGAATAAAATATTTGCATAATTTAAATCGGATTATATGAATATAATATAAGATAAGAGTCTATATATATTGTATATTACGTATAATGTAAATCTATCTTTGTGAGATAGAAATCAAATTAATACCATGGAAAATAGTTTGAACGGAATACTACATCGAATTACAATAAATCGATTATTTTTGATATTTTTAAAGGAAAATTTAATAGTATAATATATATCCATTTTGTGGATAATTTACCAAAACAATTTTCAGTAGTCAATATATTTCCTCATGTATGTATCGCAAATTAAAATTTATCAATTTAAAAACCTAATCTTATGAATGTAGAAGACAACTGGGTGTTTATGTATCAAAAAGTTTATGTAATCAAAAAAGTGCTTTAGATTACTTTAAAAATAATTTCCTTGTAAATATACATAAAAACTTGTTCGTGTTCTGATGTATTCACGTCAAATAATTCATCTGAGATAATATTGAATATTATGTTAACTGAAGTGTTTCCACGGGACTATTATCATGAATAATCCAATTTTGACAATGAACGCGTACTTATTGATCGTGCGTACATGTCATCTGTCATACTGTTGATTATTGAGAATGTATTGCTCATTATTGCAATATTAACCCTATTGATTGTGTGTGTACGAACATCTTCCCAATGGATATTTGATATTTAATAGTAACTTGCGTGCATCGAATGCAGTTCTGCGGATATTTTTAACAAATCGTAAATTTGTCTTCAAATAGTCTCATTGCGAGACAGAGCACGCCAATTTCCGGATATTCTGTATGTACCATAAAGAGATGCGCCAGTCAGATGCGAGCAGTGGCGCGCGAGGTATTCATTCTTCGTGGTGTCTGCATAGCGTAATAAAGTGAACGGGAAAACGCAGACAGGGTTTTCCGCAGATGTGGGAAACCTCTAGGAAGAAAGAAGGTAGATAGGCATGAAAAGAGACGCACGACTTCGAAACCGCAGTCGTATCTGCGTATACGTACGCGCGAAAATTGAAAATACTTTGCATAGCATTGTGACTAAGAGAAGCTCTGTAAGCGACGATCTGTGTTAATCGCACATCTCAAGTTTAAAGATATATAAGTACTTTCAGGGAGCAATTTTTAAGTTCAGTCGCAAAAATTTATTGAACATAAACAGAGTGCTCATACTTGAGAACTGTGTTCGACAAATAATTTTTTAGTAAATACAAGATTGAAAAATCGTTGACAGAAATTTATTCAAAAGTTTTTATACTTTTCCATGACTCGAATATTAAATTCTAGAAATTTATGATTTTTATTTAAATGTTATCTGCACTATTGATTCCAACTTTTGTATTGCACAAAATTATCGTATTGCTATAGAAATATATATTTGGATCGCATATCCTTTCTTTTGAATATTGTATACAATTGTATAATGTAAAGAAAAGAATTTTATGTTGAATATTATTTTTGTGTATAAATAAATTGAGAATACAAAGCTAGTTATTACGAGTATAATAAAAATTAATAAAATATTGGTCTTAGGAGTATCGATTTGATGGTCTATGAATAAATTTCAAGCGTGTAAACTGTATAGAAAGATTAATTTTATAACATAAACTATGATACCTTACGGAATGTATAGAACCATGCGGTACGATAAAATCTAAATTATGTTCCAATATATGCCGATGTGTTTATTTTATAATAAATATTAGTGCTTGTTATTTTGTTTAACGGTAAGCAAAACAAATTACAAGAGAAATTTTTATTAACATAAATAACAAGCAGAAAATAAAAAATGTTTAAATTAAAAATTTTTTAAATACTACTTATTTAAAATAAAATTATTGGTTTATAAATTATATATACATATTTTAAGTTATTGTTTAGAGTAATATTATAATAATTTATTAAATATAGTTATTTTATTTCAAGAATTTATTCAGTATTGTGTATACGTTTGTAACAATAGCGTTGATAATTGTAATAAGAGATAAGCGTGAATCTCCTTCAAAATGCAGTTTTGCGCGAAGACAATCTTGTCATGGTTAGTCGGTCGGTTATCTCGACACAAATTTCCAAAATAGTCATAATTATAATGTCCTCGAGGAGCATGTACATACGATAGAGGAACACAGTAGGTGCGGGAAGCAAACATGGCATGTTCCAATGATGATACCATTCCTAGATAGCAACAGTAGAGGTTTAAATGTACATGTCAGACAATTTACTCAATATTGTATAGAAACTATACAGTGTTAAAGAAAATATGATATTATGGAAGTCATAATTTTTTAATTATAATTATTGCATCTCTATTGATAAAGTAGAATCTCTTTTTCTCTCTTCCTTCTTTCTTTTTTTTTTATTTTAATAATAAAATATTAAAAAAAAAAAATATATATATTTATGTATATTCTTTAACAAAAATGTTTTTGAAAAAATGCTATACAAATAATATTAAATGTATGCAATAAAATTAACTTATATATATATAAAAAATTATACTTTAAAAAATTACGTTTATAATATACTAAAGTTAATAGAAAAAATATACAAGAAAAAATATATAATTAAATTTATATTTAATAATGTTAAGTTTAAAATACGTAGTTTTTTTAAAGCCCAATTATTGCCAGTAATAAATTACAATAGATTAATTCTATTAAGTATCAAACTAGGATTAATTTTCTAGAATTAATTTTCAGTTTTGATTTATTTATATGCAAATGTTAGAGTATTGTCAAAATAAAAAAGTAAAAAATATATTTAAATTAACCTTAAACATTTTATTAAAATAGATTTAATTATACTTTATGTATTGCTGTTATAGCAATACATATTTAATGGTCAGTATGTCTGACAAATGTTTGATTTTACTACTTTCTCTCCTCCTTTATTGTACTAACGCATTTTCTTTACGTACGCTGTGAATCATAGAAATTGCAAATAATATCAATGACATTATTAAAGAAACAGTTGAGCTAATTAAACTTTACAAAAAATAAGATTGGTTTATTACGTAATATTTGTAAAAATATTTATTTTTTAAATCTCGCTTATATTTTTACTTATTTGAATATTAAAAGAAAAATTTATCCAATGAAATAAAATAAATAATGTAAATATGTTTTTAATAATAACAAAATGAGATAAAAGTAACTAACATTTTAATATTTTTGTTTTAAATTTAATAGTCACGCTGATTTAATACTTTAGCTGTGCATTATTTTTGTGTAATTATGTTGTGACATGTTCCGTGGACATCGGAAATGTTCATTGCTCATCAAAATACATGTTTCAACGTAATCTCAAATCGAGTTCTTAGAACGTTACGTATATTCCTGATTATACGGAAGTAATTATAACAAAAACATTAGTAAACCGTCTGGTCGACGCATTCTGTCGCGACCCTAATGTATCTTATCCTTCCGCACATTGACCTACCCCAACTGGGGACTGCACCATTGAGATGTTGCTCAGCTGCAGCCGCGTCCCTCGAAGGGCTGTGCGTTACGTCATCGCTCATGGTCGACCGTAGTTAGCACGCAGCTTCGCCCTATACAGACATCCGCGTCTGATTTATACATCCTACGGATTCAAGGGGATACTATTCGCCAATATGAATGCTAGAATGTTTCTTTCGAGTTTGAAAATTAAAAAAAAAAATGATTTTTCTAAAGTAAAAGTAACCATCAGTTTTGTAATAGTTTTAGCTACACTTTTGCATCTAATATTGTTGACATTAATATAACCGTACATTTCTTTATTACATTTCGTTATTATACATTTATAATAATTTTTTACTTTTGTTCTAAATGAATTAAATAATTTCTGTCTTTTAAACTTTAAAACCTACATAATAATTTATGTACATGTTTTTGGAAAAGAGTCCTTTTTATAATGCAAAATATTATATGTATATTAAATAATTAAGTCACACAGTGTCAAAAAAAAATCTAGTCATATATTATTTATTATTTCAGAATTTTGTATCAAGCAAAATCACATATGCTTTATAAAAGCTTTTTACAAAAAAAAATTCAAAATTTTTTAAATAATTTTATTAAAATATAATTATAATGAAAAAAGAAACTTTTCACGTAAAACAAGCAACTATATTAATTTTAATTATTTTAAGTTTATTATCTTAAGAAATCATCTAGACAGAAAATACATTTCAAAAATAGATAAAATTGTATATGTACAATACATTCCGTTATTCATTTATAGAGAAAGAACACATTTTAAGAAGCAGAAACAGTAAGGAAATTTCTCGGTGTCTAAATGTTCAATGTATAATAATTATGTTAATTATACAGTCAATACTAATTATAAAATAGTTAATAACAACCTTCACTATGTTTTAAATTTAATATAAATAAATTTTATTTTATTTTGTCATTTTCACAGAAATACAGTGGCACTTTATTGCATTGTTCATGTAATGTTGATATCCATTGGTAGAATTTCGAAAGCCACATAACCAATCCTCTTCTTTATTTTTTGTGTGAAGTATCGACAGAAGCAAAAGTGCCGACGTATCGATGTCGAAAAATTGATTTCAAATGGCATTTATGAATGATAGTGTCATACCACGTCGACGACTATTCAATATACAGAACATCTCGAAATACACAGTATATGGTACGGGAATTTATTCTCCATGTAATCTATGTATTGAACTTTTCTTTATCAAAGATTTCATTTGAGTGTTAATAACTGTACATTTTAACATTCAGTTTTTTTTAAATCTGCATATTTTTTAAGTAAAAAAAATATATATAATAAAAGAATAAATGAAAAATTTGAAAAAATAATTTTAAAATTTTCTTTAAATAAGGGATTGCTGCTTGTATAGATTATAATTTTTGTATATACATGCATCGATAAATTTTAAAATATTATTAAAACATTATATTTTTCTCTTATATTTCAATTAGTTATAATCTATTTGTAGTATTGTATCTGTTTTGGAGTATTGCTAGCTGGTTTTAGTTAAGTACATATCGATCTTTCATAAATAAAGTATTCGTTAAATTTTATAATAGTATTAAAATAGATAAAGTATTTTAGAATAAAATTTTTAAATTAATTAATTCTAATATTTAATTCTAAGATACTTTATCTATTACAAATCTCTTTCTCTCTCTCTCTCTCTCTCTCTCTCTCTCTCTCTCTCTCTGTCCCTCTCTCCTTCTTTCCAAGACTAAATATGTGTAATTTTTATTCATATAAAATTTTATGCAATAAAATAAAGTGGAAATGCTTCAAATATTTCATATCAGATCATGTTATATATTTACTTATTGAATTTCTTAATAAATAATCGCAAAAGATGCAAAAATTGAAATTGGAGTAATCTGATTTTGTTCTAAAATTCACGTATATTTGAATAAATGACAGTGACAAAAATCTTCTACGTCACTTTATGAAACTTTATGAAACTAAAATGCCGCTGCTGTTTTCACAAACTATGTCAAGATTGTAGAAAAGAATCTTAGCTTGCATAAATATAAGGAAATATCTTAGGAAGTATATTCAGGATAATAACAATTAGCATACGCTTTTTACCAATTTAAAATTTAGATGTAATCTTGATTGTAAGTTTCTCAGCATATAAATTCTGATATTTTACAGTTCTGAATATCGTGTAATACAAATCTAAACTTGTAAGATGTAAAATCTCAAACCACACACAGCTCCCAATTTTTTTAGCTCTTCAGCATCCGACTATCATCTTTCAATTTCTTTAATTTGTATCAACAATTCATTATTATAACTATCGTTAATAAAATTTATTAGTTTTTACAAAGAGTTACAAGTTATCTACGATGATGTGTGACATTCTGTTTATGTATAATCAAGGCTGTAGCTCGCCGAAACTTACCTACTTGCTGAACGAAAGAGCGTGGAAGCTTGGGACTAAGCTAAGTTTCCCTCTCGCATCAATGGCACGTACACAGAAGGGGTAGGCGTGGCACTCTGCGTTGGATGCTCGCGCGTGCACCGGACGCGAAGGGATAAGACAAGGGTATGAGCAAGAGGGTAGATATGTGCGTATGGGATGCCGTACGAGTATAAAGGGAAACGAAGACAAGGATGAGGGACAGAGTTATTTCGCGAGATGGAACGGAACGAATGATGTGTGCGTACAACGAGGACGACAAAATAATGAAGAAGCAAGACAGAACAAGAGAAAGAAGGAGAAAGGAGAAAAGAGAGAGAGAGAGAGAGAGAGAAGGAGCGGGAGAGGAAAAGAGAGGAGGGTTGAATCTGCACAGGGATGAAATAGCGGATAGAGGGAAGCTGCGAGGAACATTCTTCCTTATTCCGTGAGCGTGAGTGAGAGAAGTAGAGAATGTGCGCCGCGCCGTGAAGAGAGTGGAGTCTCGTCGAGAGTGAGGAAGAGCATAAGAGAGGGAGCGAGAGCCAGATGGAGTAGGATAGAAATGCAGGGCGCGAGACCGCGCGACGCTTTCAGTCACCGCCCGATCCTCGGCGCGCACGGTTTTAGAGCGGGTGTTTCTCTATCGTGGAAATAGATTGATGATTTAAATGGAAGTCCATCGAGGGACAAGAATCGTGTGATCGGTGTATTAAGTGCAAACGCGTCGGACAAAAGTCGAGTGACGCGATCGTGCTGAAATCGAAAAAAATCAGCAATCGACGGCTGAATGCGCGGATATAATTACGATACCGAGACTTCGATGTGAGATTAACTTATAAACGGTGCAATGAGAATCGCAAGAACGCTGCGATTAAATTTCGTTATTATGCACAGGTGAAAACGTGGTCGTCCGGACGCAGAATCGGGACCATTGTAAATGCGAATAGTCTTACAGTAAAAATTTTACGAGAGTTCATAGTCTTTTTTTTACTTTGATTTCAGTCATTTTTAATCGAGACGGTCGATTCGTCGAAAGGCTACATCGATCATGTAGTCGCGAAGCGGCGTTTCAATGGCAAGAAACTAAATCAGAAGTCGCGCGGGTGTGTTCAGAATTAAATGGTGCGACAGAAACGATTTTTTTTCCAGACGATGATTTGTAATTATCTAGAAACCTTTAGTGCATCCACAGATGTGTAATGTGAACACACGAACAAATAACTTCGACTTCGTCCGCGGATTTGTCACGACGAAATGAAGGACTCTGAACATCTCTGGCAGAAGAGTTAGGTGAGTAAGATAAAACAATATTCTCACGTTTTTATATGAGGGAATGAATTTTTTAGGAGGTCAAGAAAAATGATGTAGAATAATTTTAGTAAAACAATATTCAACGAGAATAAGGCTAATGAAAGTTAAACAGTATGATAGTCGGGGTGCAAGACAATGTATTTCAAACATTACTTAACAATTTTTATACGTTTCGACTACAAGCCATTCTCAGCGAACAATTATTCTTGCAAAACAAATTATTTTTCCAAAAATAAATCAGAGATACATTTATAATTTAAAGAAACTCACTCTGAAGTTGTTCTTAATAATCGTCAAGTTGATAGATTCAAGAAACGACCACATAAAGAGAATTAAAAAACGTAGGAATCAAAAAGATGAAAATAATGAGAATTAATTTTTAATGGTCAAAAGAGAAAATCCGAAATGGTCATCCGAAGCCAAGAATGCGAAAGAATAATATCTTAACATAATAATATAAAATTTCGCAGTCGTGTTGAAGAAATTACAATAATATATACTAGTACTATATTTTTATCTAGAAACCTTTAGCACTGTAAATAGTAAACATTTTCAAAAATATAGTACATATATACTCGGACGACTACATTTTTAAGAAAAGTTTGATTGGAATTAGTTAAAGAACTTTATTATGCAAAACATGATTATAAATTTTGAGATCACTATTCTGTAAAATTAAAGTATACAGTTACATCTAATAATTAATTTATGTAATTAAAAATTTGATACATACATTCTGTGTTATTAGAATATAATATATCTCTTGTAAATTTACGCAATATTATGTTTGCACGCGATTAATAATGCAAAATTCATACTACTTTTGTCCCCGGTCTATGTAGTACCATTTAATTAATCCTTTGAACGGTGCATCTGTTCGGCTTTACGTTAATAGCATTATATTGACAGTTTAGATTATTATAGTTACAATTATTACTGTTATAATCAGATATTAATGAAGAGAATTGTAAAATCTGTATTAAATAAAAACAAATTGTTAGCTTCACTAATGTCATAATGAGATAGAGTGTAATATATAATAATTTCAATACTTAGGATGGATTGTTCCACCTTTCGATAAACTTTAACTCACTCTCTTCTCCTCTTACTCTCTTATTTTCTTATTCTTCTACTCTTTTGTTTATCCATTAGAGAAATTATCACGTAATTTATCCAAATTCCCTTATAATATACCCTTATTCATAACAATTGAATTGCAACGTATGTAAGTATGAAGTAGAATAGAATAAAATAGATTAATTATAATTAATTCTTTTGATTACACACACAGCACTGTAAATAGTAAACATTTTCAAAAATATAGTACATCCCTAATTTTTTATTATTTGATTTTTAGCTTGCGAGAGTATTTTAAAAATTATTCTAGTATATAGAATAATAAATTGGAAACACAAATCTAACAATTTTTATATCATTTTGACCAATTTATAACATTTTTGATAGCATCTTATCTATAATTTATTTGTGCCGCACAATTTTATTTCAAACCGAAAAAGTGTTAACACACTGAAACAGTAATACAAATTTTCCAGATTCCTATGAAGTTATCTGTATTTTGAAAAAAGAATTATTATAAATAATATGATTTAAGCTGGATTGTTCCACCTTTTGGTAAACTTCAGCTCACTGTCTTACTCTCTTATTCTCTTATCTCTTTACTTTTTTACTCTTTTATTTATACAGATAGACAAATTAGATAACAGTAGATAAAGTGGATAAATTACCACATAATTTATCCAAAGATAGAACAATCGGCCCATAGAGAAACATAGAGAAATATCGCGACACAATACTGCTCATTGGAAACAAATTATATCCGGTTTTGATTTTTGCACACTATTTGACTGTAGAATAAGTACATGAGTGCGAGAAAGGTGCCTGAAAGTGGTGATCGATCCACCGACTGACCGACCGACCGACTGAAAGAGAAAATGCTATTTCGCTAATGGAAAGTCGGATCCACAAATCGGCGGTACCGCGGCGTTCGCTCGCCTCTTTGTCTTTTGGGTCCCGCATACTCTGGTTTTTCAATTTAAAATGACTTCTAAGGAGAACGGAGGAATAAGGGTGAGGGGTCGTTCGATCGATATCGAGCGGACCAAATGGCACCGGTAAATTGGAATTGTTACCGATAACGACGTTGTCAGAGGCAGCCGTGAGTTCGTGTGTCTTTAGAAATCATTCCGCGTAATTCAAGTATAACTTTTACCAAGTACAGATCCTGTACTAATGAACGTGCGGAGCGATATTAAAATCAGTTTTTTAATTAAATAGCGAAACCATTGCCACGAATCTCAGAAAAAATATCGAAGACTTAAAGGATACGTAATGCACTTTTTAGACAGTTTGAATTATATAATTTTGGTTTATAAACTCTTAAATATAATTCCTGAAATTAACTTATTTTCTGTTGTGTTTCGAAATGATGTGATATTATTTACGACATAATTACATTATAAAACAATTTTTATTAAAATTAACGCGAATTAATTAAAAAAAAATATCAAAATTTTTTATACACAAGTCTACTTCGAAAGTGTACTTCAAATAAAATAGCATATTTTCCATAGTACATGAATTTGCAGTATCACAGTTAATAATGCAAATCTTTTAATAAATTTAATAAATTATATATAA
>NW_017305180.1:1087306-1088782 GCF_001594115.1 Trachymyrmex septentrionalis
AAATGTCAAGGCTGTAATATTTATTAAATATAATTATTAAATTATAGACAATTAAAGTTGGCCAATTGTAGTAATTAAAATTTGTGTGCTCAGGTAGATAGCGCGATATCTTTATACATTAATTAGCTTTTTAAATATTGACATAATTAAAACATTTACTGCAAAAGTACCTAATTATTGAAATTCTAGTTTCTGTTTTTAAACCGTTAATAGTTTTAATAATGTTTTAAAGCGTTAATAGTCTAAGTTAATAACGTTTTAAATAATAGAAAACTAAATTTTGATAATTTAAGGTACTTTTGTAGTAAATTTAGGGTACTTTTGCGCTTCAATTTTGTATACAATGATAAGAGATCAAGCTATTTCACTCTTTTTAAACCGATAACGATAATTTTATATAAATCTACAATTTATCATGTATTGTGCATTTTATACAAATGCTAAGAAACATTTTGCAAATTTTCGATTGTTCGAAAATAGTGTTACTTTATAATTATATAAAGATATAGGTGCATTTTATAAAAAAACATTTCTCGGTAGATCAAACAAATCGAACCAATTACGGTTCTCGTGCCGCGGTTTCTATGTAATTTATAAAAGAGTAAGCAAGCGTATATTTCGCAAATTAAAGTATCTCTTGAACAATTTACGTTATAACCTTTTGACGAATTTAATCTATTCCAGTGATTCGCACTTTTACATATCTTTGATTGTTCCGAGAATGCAATCTTGAATGGTACGTTTTTATCGCACGTTAATTTATGAAATTTACGAAAATTCCTTTATCTCTTCGCTCTATGTGTACATATAAGCGCTAGCAAAGCTATAACTTTTCGCAATAAGCGACGTTACGGTTGCCATAACAGCGAAACTGCGCGATCAGTGCACTGAATCAACCGTACGATATTATGACGAAACTGGGAACGCGCAGCAACTTGGCGACGTTAAAGACAGGAACGGAAGTTCTTAACGAATGTCGTCATAATGATACCGGATTTATGAGTTTGCTTTGACATCGCTATGAACTTTTTGACTGATTTAGCCCAGATAACTAAAAATTCATCACATATATTAATTAGAAAACTTTTATATAAAACGATTCAGAACATCAATTTTAATATTAAATATGTTAATGTCTCTATTTCTTAAAAAGAATTTACATAATATAAAGTGAATCATATACATTTGTGTTTTAAATATAGAGAATCAAGATTATATTTGCTTGCTATAATACTTTTCTAATTATAAACGATTAAAATTGGCCAATTGAGGCGGCTGAAATTTACGCGTTCAGGAATAGTACATCACATGACGCTAGAATTAATTAATTTTTTTAATATTAACATAATTGAAACATTTATCGCGTTTAAAAGTGCTTAACTATCAAAATTTGACAGTTAATTCGGTTTAGAAAGAATGAAATAACTTGATTTCTCTCTCTCTCTCTCTCTCTCTCTCTCTCTCTCTCTCTATATA
>NW_017305180.1:1088882-1114314 GCF_001594115.1 Trachymyrmex septentrionalis
TAAAATGTGATACAAATGTCATACAAAATTTTTATGACAAAACGTTAAATAATAAATAAACGCAATTGAATAAATTATTTAATTTAATATAAAAATTATAATTTAATTTATAATTTAAAGATACTTAATAGGTAATGTAATCTCTTTTAAAATTTTTTTTCATAAAAAATTATTGCAAATTTATCAAATAATTATTTAAATTAAAATCGGAAATTCTAGAGCAGATTGCATATGGAAAGTCGTGATACATATATATATGAACACAAATGACATAGAAATAAATCATTAATTTAATTAATTAATTTGCGAATTCTCTCGTCACGTTTTAATTGTTTCAATAATATTATTAATATAATATTGCAATAGAAGGTACGAAAAATATGCTCGTGATGTTAGATTCCTAATTTTACATAACTAGAATATTTTGCAACTAATGTTTTACTATATGACAATGTAGTAGAATAGTCTCTTTAAGTAAAATTGGTAGTACTAAATGCTCGCTTAAATTATTGATAAGCTCGAGAGCTCTCGCGAATACTATCTATCGATGCGTACTCATTCGCTTAGCGCTTCGCGTCCAATGTCGGAGTGAGCTTAATTATGTAATTGTAACGAGGAAAGTGGTACATCCGTGAGTATCATTGAATAAAAACTCAGTTTGACTCGAGCGAGAAGGAAATCGATCACTTCAAGTCTGCTTAATTTACTTTCTAATTGCTAGAAATTAAATGTCTCTGCATTTTAAGAATATTAGATTTACAAATGTGAGACACTGAATACGTTTTCTTAATTCCTCCCTGGATAAACAATGCAGACAAAGATTTGTGGTTCTGCTCGAATTGATAAGATTCTGTGATAATTTCGAAATTTTTATTTAATAAAAATGTCAGAACTAACTTTTTAGTCGATGGTTTATGCGATTATTTATGACAGCTTTATAAAACGTTCTATGTATTATATCATAATAACAATTATATGACCTGTATATTAATATTTCATAAAAATAATTTTGAAAATTGAATGAAACATTTAAAAATATTCTGTTAAATAATCACTAATATTTCAACAATCTCTCAACGTAATAATTTAACAGGATAAAAATTTAAAAGCATCGTCTATTTAAAGTCATTTATTCATAAGTTCTTTTTACGTTACGACATCACGTTGTCGCGATTGCCGACAGCGTGTGTTCGCGCACGACGTGATATAAATCAGTCAAATCGTGGACTATTATTTTCCTAGCACATCCCTCGCATGAATGACGTTGATCGCTAGACGCTTGACGATTTTTACTTGTGCCCTTGTGATAGGACTCCGACGTGAAATGTGAAAGGTTGGCATTTGATACAAAAGTACGTCTGTCCGTCGCTCCGACGGGAGATATATTATTTTGGATATTTACATGAATTGTTTCGAGAAAATAGCAATGAATACCGTTTAAAAACAATGATTTGATCGATTCAAGGAAATTTTTATTTAATCCATTAAACATTACTTGTTACTGTCACGTATTTATTATTCCTAAATAATATTGTAATTTGTTTGAATAATTTTATTACATTTGAGATACTGTGATTACTTATTTTTATTTTATGCGTAAAAAACTTTATGTTTTTGATTTGAAGTTGTCTTGCTTATATTTAAATGTAAATGGATCTGTTTTATTAAGAATTACTTTCCGTTTAAGTAAGCTAAGAAAATACATTAAATAGAAAGTAAGTACGTACGTTTATATTAAATTAAACCTTTTTTATATCTCCATTTAATTTTATATTTATATGAAATTTTTGGGTTCTTGATAAATACAATATACATTCAGTTTCTGATAAAAAAAAAATATTAAATTATTTTATGTATCGTTTTGTTTTTTGAGTGTTTAAAATAAATTGAGAATAAAAGATAGAATAAAAGATAGAATAAAAGAGGGACAAAAAGAATAGAGGAAAGGAAAGAGAGCGCGTTATGATAAGAAAAGATTTAATTAATTATTTAAAAGATAAAGAAAAGTGATATTAGAAAGCATCAGCATTTGCTATCGAAATTCTAAAAGAAAAATGAATAATACCATAAAATATCATATTTTTAAATTAAATTAAAATAATTTATATTTTAATGGAGAATTTTAATTAATACTAAAAATCTATTATAATTTGAAGATTGCTAATCCTAAACTTTGTATTCCTAGAAATGGATTAGATACTTTAAGCTTTTGTGATACACATATCTATTGTACCATAGCATTGTGCATTAGATAAATATCGAGTAAATATCGATGTAATATAATTCCTCGATGAGAAATTTAGGGGAGGAAGTCGGTTTAGAATCACAATATTGGAATGGTTTGCAGTTACGTAAGCGTTCTCGAGAAAACAACGGACGTTCCATTCGTATTATCAGCGATAATTTGTAGCTTTGTGATTTATGCGTAAATCCATGCTCGATAGATTATGCGTTATAGTGCAGTTGCGTAAAACACTCGTGAGAATATAATTTTCGATCGAATATCGGCCAAAGCTACGCACATTAATTACCGCGCTATAATTTTATCGTGTGTCCTTGTAATATGCGCACGACGCTCCTATTATTGTTCCATTAACGATGCGACGACGATCGACCACACATGCGAAATCGATAGCTAATTTAGAGGTGCTCATTGCTGTGAAATAGTTTGTCGATTACGTTTATTAATTGCGTTTTATTTATTACCACTATTTTTTCTTCTCGTTTGAGATATTCTGAATATTGTGATCGTTGAAAACTTGCTCGTAGGAACTATTCACTTAATCAAACATTCGATCGGCGCAGTATAAGTTAATAAAGTTTTGCAGTATAAAGGATACATACATATAGTATAGAATTAAAGATATATCCAGTTAAATATTAAATGATTATATTTTAATAGTAATAAAAAAAGCAGATCAGTGATATGAAAAATAAAAAAAATATTCTAAACTTGTCGAATAATTCACCATCACTCTGCTTATTATTCGACACATATCATTCAAAGATTTTACTTGTAATGACCATAAATAGTGCAACATTATAATATCTATTATTAATATATGTATTATTAACTAATTAACATTTTGAATAAAAATTATACTTATAGTTTATCTTTCAATGGATGTGAATTTATGATTATTGACAGAATGTTTTTACTTTATACATTTCGTGGTTGCTATTAATTTTGCTAATGATGAAGACGGATTGCGTATGAATTCCAAATTGGAGTCAGCGACATTTCGGAATTCAACTTTGGACCGAAGTTACCACCGCTGAGAAGGAAGAGGTTGTCCTCTCTTCCTCCAACTCCCTTGGCATGAACTATAATTAGTTTATCCAGAACTGTTAGCAGTGCTCATGCAATTCTCTCTATAAGTAAACTATGTAAAATGTGTGAGACTTGGTCTTGTCTTACTCTTTCTGTGATCCAACATGAATTTCCTAATATATTAATTTATTACACAATATTTGATTTATATTGAAAAGTGTAATTTCTCTTTCTCTCTTTCTCTCTCTCTCTCTCTCTCTCTTCTTACATTAATTAATATTATTTCTTGCGGATGAATTTCCAAGTATTTGCTTTTCCAAGTCCTTTAGTGTGCTTAAATATAGCACTATAATTTTATAACTCGAAATCAAACAGCTAATGAAAATGGAGATCTTAATTTTTGAGTATATTGAGAATACTACAATAAATTGAATTATTTTGACGTTACATTTAACAAATCCAGTGTATTTTGAATTCATTTAAAAATGACGTAAATATGCAAATAAAAACAAATTTTTATACATTCTTCTTTCTTAAAAGTTATGTTGCACTATTATAACATATTTTTCAACATTCTAATCTTTCTTCTATCTCTCTATTTCTCTCTCATTTTAAAGAAATCTTTATTTTGAAATAATTAATCGTTATAGATGCAAATTATTATGTTCAATTATTTTTTACTACGTAACTAAATTCATATATATTTTATCATAATTTTTCCGATAGTCTTTTGACACGCTATTCTATTAATTTTATATCCGTTTTTTAAAACTTTATATTAAAAGTTAAGACTGTTCATTGTTTAATAACTTTTGCAGAGTGCACTCTTGAGATCATGTTTGCCTCGCGTAACTCGTTATACATTCTCGTTACACACTCATTAGAAACATATCATAATCACATTGCGTGGGTTTAAGTTTCCGTTTGTTCTGCGATTCATATAGCAACTCGAAGACAACGGTTTATACAATATAAAATTATTTAGAGATACCTCTCCGTTAGCTCTCCTTAAAACAGAGTAATATTTTGCTTTACGAGAAAGAATTAGCTATCAAACCTAAATGTAGTCAGATCAAAATACTGGAGAAAATCTAGTGTCTGTGTCATGCTCTGGATTTATTACATGTATTTCTTATTAGAGAACTATATGTTTTAATCTTATGCAAAAATGTATCATATAAAATACTAATACAAAGAGAAATCTTCTCCATATAAAATACTAATACAAAGAGAAATCTTCTCCATATAAAATACTAATACAAAGAGAAATCTTCTCCTTAAAATAACGTCTATAAAGAGAGCCTCTCAAGTTTTGTTTAATTTGAATGAAAAAATGTAACAAAAAAAAGGGAAAAGCAGAGAAAAGAACACGTGACTAGCAAAATATTTTAATAATCAATTTTAATAATCACAATAGTAATTAGTTAATTGTTACACTGTTCGTCAAAAATCACTTGTTTCTTCTTCAAAGTACCACAGTATACTTCGAAAATTTTATCACGTTGAACACGAGTAGATGTCATTAACAGATCAGGCTTTCGAGTTAATTAAGGTAAAATGTATTCATAATAATATTTAATATGTAAATATTATATAATTTTTCCTCTCATAAACTAGAATAAATTTAATTTATTAACTGTAATTTTTAGTTTATCTCTTTATAATTAGCAAAAATTAATCAATCTAAATAAAGGAAAAAAAATAATAACAATAAAAAATCACTGACATTTATAAGATTTCGATATATTAAATGTCGAAAATTTCTAATTGATTTTATTTTATGAGTGTCATTTGTATCTTTAAATTAATTTTATGTAAACATATTAAATTCTGTTTCAAACGTATTTGAAATAATACAGGGACAAAAATTTATGGACGCTGAGCTAAAAGTTTTGCTAAAAAATTGCTTCGTCATTCAAGGGAATTTTTAATTTTAATCTTATTCGCTTGCGACGGCTTTTATCACTTTGCTACCTCTTTCGTCGTTCTTTTCATCAAAAATCGGAAGATAATCGGTTTTTTTTGCTACAAAAAAACCGTTGAAAGACGAATTCTTAAAATTCTAAAGCACAGGATGTACAGCGAGGAAGATTATGTGGTATGCACGTCTCAAGATCAAGCAATGGCATGACGCGATTGGCATGCCAAGATTCGCAGTATATAGGCGAGAGAAAAAAGTACTTTTAACCGTCATAGAGGTGTAACAGATAGTTGCTGTTACGGCGGTAAAAGAGTAACATGCTGTGCACGGAATGACCTCGAGTTCCTGTTTCAAATCCAGGTCGTTGTGGATATTTGTCACAAAACAAGAAATGACGAAACAGTAGGTGTCTCTATATGCTGGTGAGATTCTGAGACAACTACCGACATTATCATATTTAAATAAAGAAATCTTTCTCTGTCAAAATCTATAAATAGTGTTAGTACTACAAACAAATTTGTAGAACAAATTTGTTCTCCAAGGTTAGTTTATCAAACTGATAAATTTTTTCGTTAGATCAATGTTTTTAAAGACAAATTTTATATTAATTAATCTTAACAAATAATTATGTAATTACTATTATCCGTGATGTAGAAACAATTCTTAAAAAAAAATTAGATTTCTTCTTCCAATAAATTAAAACTAAGTTCTAAATGATCAAAATGTATTTTGCGGTCAAATTTGCTGAGGTTATTTTTCGTGTCCACCAACAATATCCCGAATTACTTCTCGAGTTTGGCCACCACACGGTGCTGGGTATGTTCACTCATATGGCGGCTTAAGACATCGTTCAGTTTGCAATTTTCGTCGCTGTGCTTTTACTGCATAGCCACTGCACCCCACGGAGTACTGTAGAATTGCTGAACCAACTAACGAAACTTTGTTCCCGAACTCTGGAGGACTTTTCTTTCATCCACAGTCTTCTTTCCCTACAAGTTATCCAAAAGAGACTCGCCATCTTCTTCAGAAAATTGTTCGTCATTTTTATATGTTTGTCTATTTGTCAAAAATATTTCATCTGCCACAATTTTTTCGTTATAGACTAAGTTATTTTTAATTACTCAAATAAAATAAACTAAAGTTCAATGGAATGGCTATATTTAGTTTCTCAAATTATATTGAAATTCTAAAAATCCAAATCTTGGGAAAAATTTTTAAAAAGCATTTTTTTAGCTTATTCCAAATATTTATATAATGTTTTTTAAATATATTACTGTTTTTTTTTACATTTTTTTCTTACTAAAAAAAAATATATAAAATATTCCAAAAATTAACAAGTATTAAATAATAATTATGTTATTATATTTTTATTGTATAAGCATATCTAAATTTACTGTAATTTTAATTTACTCATGTATAAATTTTATTTATATTATATCTGGAAAAAAAATAGAGACTCATTTATTCATAACCAAATAAATAGCAAGTTTAAGATTGACTTGGCAGAAATATGACATTTTCGGGGAAATTTCTTCAACTATTTTAACGGATTCGTAGCATTCTTGCCACGTCCATGTTTTCAGATCCACTGCGAAAAGTTTTGGACCCAGTTCGACTATTCGTACCCGTCGGCGAAAGCGTTTCTAGCGCAGTGTTAATTGATATTAAAAGTTACATATTTTCTCATGAGAACTCACATTGTGAATTACGGTGAGAAAAGCTATACTTTTCTGCATACAAAGTTTTTTTTCACACATCTCAATTATGAAATCCGCGTGTGAATACTAATCCGAATATTATGTATATCCGTTCTGTTAATTTTTAATTAAAACTGTCTCCAGATTTTAGGTTCACTCTCGCTCAATGTAGGTATATTAGTTTCGAACTATTCGGATTTTATGGAAATATTAACAAATTATAGTTTACAGTTTTTATCCAAAATCAATGATGCGGCGAAAAAAGTTTTTCTGTTCAAGGTGCACTTATATTAAAAATAAAATACAAAATACGCGCTTAATAAAATAGTGATATCACATAGTTAACAGAAATACAATTTATATACATATGTTATTATTTATATCGTACATTGACATACAGATGACTTTTTCTTTTTTATGACGTTATAAAAAAAGAATAAAATAATGTTGAATTTTATTAAATACTTTTGAAAATTGTTTGTTATTAATTTTTTTAAAGATAATTTATACCACTATTCTACTCAATAGATAATTTAAACGTTGAAATATTTGTGTTTCATATTGAGCAATATTTGGTATTTTAACTCGCGCAATTTACAAACATACACATAAATCGATACTGTTTCTTCCATAATACAATGCAATAACAAACTAAACATTGGTTGAGAAAAGAAAGTAATGTAAGATATATAATAGCTATTGATATATTTACATAATACTTATTTTTAAGTAAGAACTTTGATAATGAGCTTCTGTGAAAATATAAAAAAATGAAAAATATAAAAAAATATAATAATAAATTTCACATATATAAAGAAGAAAATCAATTTTGCGAGAAAATTTAGAAAATACAGAAACAAGAAACTTGTATTTTATAACTTTCTCGATATATTGAATTATATTCTCGATTTTATTCTCTATTTTACTACATAATTTCTCAATAAAAGTATATAGTAATATCAGCGGTAAGCACATTTCTAATATAGCTTTAAGCTTTAAGAATAACTCTGGATAACTAATCTAAATCTGTATACATAAAACTGGTTTAGGAGATAGTTATTCAATTTTATAAATCTTGAAAAGAGCAGGTAATGTAAGCTTTCCTCTTTCCCGTAGCTTCTATAATACTTATTTAATATTTACAATATTTGCAATTCAATTTCATATTATCGCTCGGAGGTACCTTTATTACACCGACATTATCGGAACCAGCCACTAACTGCAGTCATCGGTAGTTAAAGTCGAACCTCAAACTCCATTAGCTAGTCTAATAATGTCCCCGCAGAGAGAAGCGTTTTTGTCCACACTGCCAAATGACTGAATCGTCATTGTGGATTATATAGGTTGCTCGCGCAATTTTCCGAGAATAATACGACGTCGAATTTTGCGTCTCGTATAAATCGAATGCAAATATTGATCGTCGCGCGGATTTCGATTAGACGCGCACAAGGAACGCGGCTTTTACTTCGGCGTCTCACATTTCATATTATCTGACCAATTCTCTGCATTAACAAAAGGAGCTTTACTCATAGCACCTTTCGTCTTTGCTGAAAGTTGTCGCACGTTAATATCTCGTGGCGAAAACTTAGTTTTCATTTCCTGACGGGACTGCGGAGGTCGACGATGCCAGATATAACGAGTACCGTTGTATTTCCGTCTCAAACTTAATTCAGATTACCTGACACCCGTTGCAAACGCAGATTCTGCCAATTTATGAACGTTCGCGTAGTCGTTGAAATACGAAAATGAGATATGATAAGTAAGCGTTATAACTCATTAAACTTGACATTATATCGAGGAAAGAAGAAACAGGCACTTTGCGCTAATGATAAAACAAATCTTATTATGAAGATAAAAGTTAAAAGATAGATAATAAAATTATAGAATAATTTTTTATCATAACATATGACAACATTACTTAAAAATCGCTAATAATACAAAGTTAATAAAAAGAAATATAATTTTATATATAACAGGTATAAAATATTATACCTTCTCGGTATACCTGGTGTGGTTTCAAGTATAGAAAATATTTTAATATTAATTTGGAACATATATAATCCATAGTAATATTTAGACAATACGTAATACAATTATGTATTTACAGAATTTCAAATTAACATTTGTACCCAAAATATTGAGAAGCACTGAAAAAGTGCTGATAAGAACAATTTAATTTCTATGATATTGAAGTAATAATAAATCATGTATTGGAAGTTATTGTCATTTTGTTTTGGTCAAGCTTATTACTTTCTTTCTTATATCAATAGTAAGGAATTTTTGACAATTGGATTTATCAGTAGTCACTTGATTTATTTATGATTTTGGCATCTTCTATGAGAATAAAACTTTATTTTTAAATATTAGATTGAAAGTTGAATTCATATATTTTATCATGACGGGTCGTACAGAATTTCAATGACTTTAGCATCATACTTTTTTCTTGTATGCGCGTATAATCAGAAATTGCTTATCATTAAATTTAAATTTTTAATAAGATATAAATTGCTTTCGTTTGGTCGGATTAACCGAGATAGATTCAACGAGCACCAATGGAGGAACGGATCTGAGGAATTGATTTTTTAACGGGCTGTGCGATTTAACGCGATTTTACGTTCGAGCTGGTCGCGCTGGGATGTGGTTATGTATATTTACGCGACTAGACGTTAAGCATTTTGTACGGTTCGCTTGCGGTAAGAACGGACGGGTCGAGCCAGTATTCGCATAAATTCTTCTATCTAGGAAATTGCCGTTTTTCTCTCGTTCCACCTTCGTCTTCCTGTCGTCCGTCGAACTCAGATATGCTAATAGTGTGCTACCTACTTTCATCGTCGTTGGAAATAAATCTCATTTGTGATCTGTGCTTTAAGAGATCGTGAATTAAAGGCAGAAACGCGTACGTACCTATGCATACATGAACGCCACGTACACGTTTCTGAAAAAAACATGGATTTATCTTTGTAATCTTTTATATAAGCTCTTATATATCTTTTACGTAAGCTTTTATTGGAAATGGATGGATTTATCTAAAGATAAAAGTTCAAATTCCATACCAAAAATTTTTTCGCGCGCGTTACTTCTCAGCCTTTTGAGGACTGGGATTTTCTAATAAAATAACTTATGGAAAATCTTGCTTTCTAAAAGTTTTCGGAATAGCTGAATTCGATTCTGATCTCAGAATTATAAAATTCAAATTTCACAAAAAATAATCTGATTATCATGAAACTCGGTTTTAGAAGATTTGTGGTATCTCTGAAATTGAATATAGCTTGAAAGTATCGAATTTCATGAAGATGAATCTAGTATCATAAATCAGAGTTTATAATCATAGTTCGGAAATTAGTACTAATTGTTTACATAGCACTGATAGGCTACAAATAAAGCGAAATTGAAAACTTGATATCATACTTTGCAATTAAAAATTTCCTAAAATCGAGTTTATGATAATCAAAGTATTTTTTTAAATTCTGTCCGCCATATTAAATCCATGATTTTTAATTTTTTATTATTGGCCTTAGATTTGAAGAAATTAACAAATTATTCCAAAGATTAAATTTTATATAAAATAAGCAAACAGTTTACAAAATAAAAGGGGATAATCCGAAATGGGATTTCCGATCCATATATAGTTAATCGACCATTATTCACTTAACATTAGTTTACTAGTAATAAATATTATACAACTTTGTAACATAATTGTAAGTATAAAATAATCAGTAATGATTTCGAGATTCGTGCGATTTTTTTACTTTTAACACATTGTCAGCATTGATATATATATTGTGAAGTTTAATAATATTATAAATTTAATTTCTATCTACGTAATTCTCGATTTTACCTTAGAGCGACAGTCAATCTTATCACAATTTCTACATAAACTTCGAAGATTCGCTGCGAATTTGCTGCAGCATTTTCTTCGTGACGTTACCATAAGCTGATTTGCAACTTTGTGGGGAGTCCATCGAGCTTAGATCCTGCGGTTATACAGACTCGATTTTGGTCTACCAACTTCAGTCTCGCAGGCGGTATAATGCCGTGGTGATAAGACTAATGTAAGTTAGGTCACGTACCATCATAGTACATTGAGATATCCCGATGAGTATCCCTACTTGTATTCATATCCGTTGTATAGATTACGTGCATACATAGATGCATGTAGCTTAAGTAACTGCTTTCAGCTGACTACACCACTGTCGCTGTGGAATAAGTATAAGTGATGAAATGTTGAAAATAAAATATCATGAGCGTTGGCTATTTAAAATAGCTGCAAGATTAACAATTTTTCCTTTCCGATTTTCTTTTAAAACTGAGTCGAGTAACAAAATTAATTTTTTTAGTACGGAAGAAATTTCAGTTTAATTGATTTCGTGCGATACTTGCTGCAACAACGTTATTTCATTCGTTGCACTAATTACTAATTAAATTGCGCACGTCGATTCTATTAATGTAACTCTTGATGTGTCGTACATGATCAAGCGAATGTTGTGGCTCATTATTTCGTTTAACTAATTTTCAATTGCTGCATGGAAAATGATGTTTTGCAGGACCGTTATTTTTGAAGCACATTTAAACAATGAGGATTGTGACCAATTTATCAAAGTATAAAATAATAATAATTATAATGCTACGTATTGCATGAAAATGTTATCGGTTAAATTACAATAGTTCTACGTTTTCAGTAATATAATGTTGAATATAATGTATATCTGTAAGATATTTAACAAATACATATACAGTAAAAATGAGAAATTAAAATCAAAATTAAAATAGGAAATTGAAATCAATTTTACAAAGATATTGTTCCCTTACTTCTCAAAAGTGACACAAAAACATTAAAAAAAACGTGATATTTGAGTATCATAAATAAATCAAGTAAACATTATTTTATCAAATATAAAAGTGAATTCACAAAAAGAAGTTATCAAAATCACTTAAAAAGAATGTGATTTAAAAAGATCGTTAAAATTATCACAACACAAAGAGTTTTCTAATAATTATGAAATAAAAATAACAAAAATAACATTTAATTAAAACATATTTTTTTACGATGTTATTCGATTAGTCGATAATTTTCTATTAAGTTAAAAAATAATTGTTTATCTTTTTTGCAAAACTTAATTTTTTGAATTGTGTCATTTTTGAAGTAAAGGAAGGAGGAGGAAGAGAGAGAGAGAGAGAGAGAGAGAGAGAGAGAGAGAAGAAGAAGAAGAAGAAGAAGAAGAAGAAGAAGAAGAAGAAGAAGAGGAAGAAAAAGATGTTTATGTCTAATATTCTTGTATTAAAAAATATTACGAGTTACAGATGTATTTATATAAAGAAATTGTTGAGAATATTTAGTAATAGTATATAATGTGCGACTATTATATGTTTAAAAAAAATTTGAATATCACGATTCCCTAACTTAAAAGCACAATAAAAGAAAATAGAAGGGTTCGAAGGAATAGGCGCTAGTCCAAGTTGTGCTAATAGTTCAAAAATATTCCTCAAAAACTCAAGAAGACTAACCGAAACACATCATAGGGTAATTGCCGCTATTAATGCCTTTTAGCCAACTTGTTTATTACTGAATTAATTATTAAATATTGTAGCTTTAATTTTATCTGCTTGCAATCAATATCAGTTTTTCAACTATTTCTTTTTCTTATAATATTTATTTAATCTAAAAAATGTTAATACTTTATAATGTTTTTAACGAAAATAAAAAACATGTTTTTGTCCCTATTAATGAGTCCTCCAAGCGGCGACGGCCCTATTAATATGCCCCCAATTTGTGTGCCTACTCACATTTGACTCATTTAACATATACTAAAACAGATAATAAATTTAAGCTAATTGTTTAAGTTAATATTACATAAATCATTATTACAATTATATTTATCTCGGCCGAGGTAATATTTTTCGCAATAAGTTTATTACAATTTTTTAAGATTAAATTTGGGAAATTTGGAGGGATTATTAATATTTCAGATTGATTGTGTTGAAAGAGTCCGACAACCATATCGGCATGCAATTATCATTTTTGAAACTAATTCATTTAAATAAATATATATAATAGTTCAACATATTTTAACATTCAGACCTCGTAGTGGCACTTCATATTTAAAAGTAATGTATTTAACATAAACGATCTTGTTTCCAATCTTATTAATTATATTTATTTCAATGTACACTTATAACACAACGTTCTCAGCTCTAATACAGGGCATTAATAGGCTTAAAATCTTGCGATACGTATTACTGGATTCACATAATTTCCTCATATCTTTTGAAAAATATTTAAAATACGTACTTTAATAATCAAAAAATAAAATATTATCTTTAGTATCGTATGTATTAATGATGTAATTTAACAAGAAAAAATATTTTTTTTTATTTATTCGTGCTAGTTTTCTTTATGACTTATCAAAATACAAAGCTAATAGGGACAGGCACAGTAATTAGGACAGTTACCTTATCATCGTTTAACGATTATCATTGTTCTTCTGTCTCTTAATAAAATTTCCAACTTATAAATATTGAGAAATATTTTTGAACTATTAGCGCACTTGGAACAACGCCTATTCTCTCGAACTTTATTTCCTTTTGTATTTATTGTATTATATGTTCTATTTCTAAATAATTAATGGTTCGTGTTTTTAATTCATACTACTACCAAGCTGTCGTATTGCCCGATCCGCAAAATAAAAAAAAAAGATCGTCTAATCGCAGCTTTACGCTAGATCTAGACAATTACAATTGTTTTCGATTTCAATCGATAATCGCGTTTTCACGGTGATGCATGACGTGCAAAAAAGAAAAAAATGGATTATTTGCGAACGACCTACTTTGTCTGTTAATGCAAATTGGTGTTCATACAGAAAGTAAAGCGCTCTAACATGAAAAATCTGCCAACAGAAGGCTCTGAATCGTTTTCAATCATATATTGTTGGATCATTAGTGAGAACTGCCATACGAATATCGATTAAAAATGGCATGTTGTCCGGCCACTGAGCACGAAGTTCGGCGGAAACAATACGCAAACCCTCCAGGGCAGTATATTACGTACGCCATATTGATTACGAACGTACCATCGAAAGTCTGGGGGGCAAAATAAATGATATAATTTTCAAGCGACAGATTATAGTAATCACATAATACGATCGAAATTATATCAACTGTTAAGATAAGTTGTATAATAATAAATAAAAATTAAATAATAATGAATAAAATTTGTTCTAAATTTTTTTTATCTCTACATATTCTTCAACCAACGTTAAGTCAATATTTTCCTCGTAGAAATCATCTATATGCTTATAACTTTTTAAGATTTAACTTCTTAATACTTTTACAATTAATCTTTTACAATTAATCTTAAAATTGTACTAAAATAAATTCTTCTTGTATCATGAAATAAAGAATAAAGTTTAGTTATTCTTGCACTAAACATTAACTTATAAAATTCCAAAATTATTAATAATTCAAAAACTATTAATATCTCAACATACTTACTTGTTAAAAGAAAACTTTAAATTGATCAAAGACTGTAGACGTAAAAAAAAGCACAAAAGCAACTTGGAAGATATTTACTAGAGATCCGCGTCATTTATATTTATTAGCTTTCTGATTACGAAAATTCCTTTGAAACGAGAACAAAAGTTACGGCAGGAATTATAAATGGAATTATAATGTAAATTATAATACGTTAAGTTAATGGATATTAATAATATGTTGTATCGTCAGTACAAAAAGACGGTTAAAAATAAACAAGTAAAAATATTGTAGATATAGTAATATTAATATACGCAAGTTATATCGCAAATCATAAAACTAAAAATACTTATTTGTTACGCTGATTTTATATACCCGGTAAGAAATCATAATCATAAGGGGAAAGCTGCATCATAATGATATAGAATAAATCTTACGTGCAAATCTTTTAGAGTAGAGTGTTTTTTGAATTTAAGATATGTGAATATCTATTTGCAGAAAATATGCATTTCCCATTTTGATGTAAGGTGGAGATACACTCGACGGAGAAAATAGATGACGGACATTTCCATAAAAAATCAATTCGCGATATATTTTTATCGTGGCGTATATTACCGATTTCGTTGAAGTGCTCGAAAAGTTTTCTTACAGCCACTTAAATCTTTTTTCGCACGGATTGATTTGCTACCCTATTTCGCAAGATACTTTCGCGGGACGTATTTAAAAGTTTTCAAATAAAACGTTTCACGAATGGTGATGTCTTCCAGTTTGCAAGTGAATGCAATTCTGTTGTTGCACACTGTCTCCTTCGTGAATTCTGGCATGTCGTTTATCGCGTTTAACGCACACATCATATAAAATAAAGACTGACGTAATATAAAGTACAAGAGATTGTATTTTAGAAATAGCTTATATCATAAATTGAAAAATGTTGAACTATTATTTTGACAAAATATATCACGGTAAACACTTAACTGCATAACTTTATAGTGTGTCACTTAAAATTATATGTATAATATTAATATATCAAAATATTTCGATTACAACTATCATTTCACGTTATTACGATATTTAAATGTTAATTTATTGAGAATTTTTGAATAATTTTTTATGAAATTTCATTTATAATTAATTAATCAAAAGTTTTCAAAATAGAATCCATTTGTTTTGTAATAATTATAAAATAAAATGGCAGTACATATCGTATCAATTTTAATTATAATTCGGTTACTGAATTATAATTATTATATAATAATCTTGTCTGTATGCGTAAATTAATTTTATATATGTATACACATATACATAAATACCTGATCGTTTTGTAAATATCTCGTACATACAATATAAGATGTAACCTATTCGTACTATAATTTCCAAATAATTAGATCATCAATTGATTAAAACAGTTTATCTAGGATAAATTTTATAGAAAAAAATTTCATTTCCTTTTCTCAAGAGAAAATACAATATCAAGGATATATCAGAAATCTCGATATCACATTATCACAATAATTAATTTTAGAAGAAAGATCAATTAAGTACGTTAATAGTATTTAACTCGACAATTAAATAAAAATCTGTGGTGATTTAATGTAATTACTGATTGCGTTGATATAAATATAAAACATACAAATGTCTCTTTCCTCATTTAGTTATTTATAATTTATAAAAGTAAATATACGATATAAACATAGTATCAGATTTAATTGAATACAAATGAATTTTACTTCAAATTTTTATTACATTTAACAATATATAGAATTATCGAAGTTTTTATAAGAACAAATTAATTTTTAATTTATAAAACAATAGCGCGTGACTTGCACGAGGTCGTTGATATTCGGCGTGTGATATTTAGATTACGTCTAAGTATTTGCTAAGATATAAATGGGCCCAGAATATAGCCTTTATGCGATAGACGTGTTCACTATCGAAGCGTCGAGGTCCCGCTGAGGTTTGCAAGTTGTTCTGGTGTTACCGGCTACGATCGAAAGTTACGGGGTAACCCGTCGATTGAGGACACGACGGCTTAATTGGCAAGTTGCCTCTGGCGGCACCTGATGAAAGAGTCGGCGATGTCTTCCTCGTGCTTTGGTCGAAGCGGTAATCGGGTTGAAAAAGATTGCCCACTGTTTTGGAGCACCCAACTTTTAATTGCGTGGTGCTTCTAATTGAATCGAATTGGATCGCTTCCAAAATGAGTATTAGATATAGACTTTACGAGACAGTGACAATCGTATAACAAGTTTTTATATGGCCGCTTAATAAAAAAACACTTTAATAGAGTATTTTTCGACTAGAATTTGCAAATCATTTTTGTTAATTCGTAGTTAAATTGAATATACTTATAAAAAAGATTTATATTATATAAAATATAAGTGAAAATATAAGAATTTTACATCTCACTCAAATTTAAATAAACATTTCTCTAGTTTTGATTTAACAAAATTTAATGTTTAATTATATAACATTTAATATTGTAAAGAACAATGATTTATTATTTTCTTAATAATTTAATTAATGATGATACTTTCAAATTTTTGCTAATCCTTTTCACTCAGGAAGCATAGTATAATATTATCTAATCTTATAAGAAAATTATTCATTAAAATATTTTACTTAATGATCATTTTAGTGCTATTACTACGCGCCTTTAAAATATACAAGAAAATGCACGTAACGTATCTGTTTCGATATGCTTTTCAAAGAATTACGCCATGTTCCAAGCAAGTTCATGTTATTGCACAAACTGTACAGTTACAATGAAAATATTACGAGACGAGACGTCGCAATATCTTCCCTTTGCCTGGCATTGGAAGATCGAAACGTCGAACGTATCGTGCTCTAAAAATATCACAACCTACTGACGACTGTTTTATATCATAGTACTGCCATGCACAATGTGCTCAGGCTATTCTGAATACACGATTAATTTTTTTGCAACGCGTAAAATGCTAATGCATGAACTTTTATATGTATTAAAAATATTTAAATTAAGTCATGATGGAGTTATATCACAAAGATTACTATAGCTTCATCGTTATTTTAATGTTATAAATTTATACGTATTATATTCTAAAATATTATCGTTTTTTGTCTTATATGAAACTCTTTATGTACCAAGAGATCTTTTGAGAGATTAATTGTAATTAATTTTAATAATTATATATTTACTATTCTTTTTAATTCCACAATATTTTAATACTAAATTCTGATAAAAGTTTAAAATTAATGCATGTATATCAAATTATATAACAATGCCCATATAGAAAAGTAAGATCGGTAAAATACAGACAATATTTTCGTGATAAATTAAAGTAAATAAATTTTTTCAACATGAACTTTTTTTAGCATTAAATGTTTTTAAGAATTTTTGTAAAATGTGCGAATAAAAATTCTGTTTGATTTTTAAGATAATAAACAATTGTAAATTTTAATAAACAGTCATAAAGTACATTTTCGAAAATATAGGATATATTCAAATTAACTTATATTTATGTATTATTTGATAAAAAATCCAAAAAAAAAAGCATCTTACAAATTTACTCCATCGAATGCAAATGTAAAGCTGTGAAAACATTTATTATAATATTTAACATGTATAGGCATTTAATGTGACTGTATGATAAATTAAATTTGAATGACATATTTAAGAAAAAATTTATATAAAAATTATGAAATTTATATAAAAATTTATAAAAAAGATGTTAATTAAAATTTTTTTTATCATTGTGAATAGAATATTAAAAAAAATATCTAAATATTTTCACGTACAGTTGGGGACAACTCGGAAATGAAATGGTTGGAAAATTTCGTGACTGCGGCGTTAATATCTTTCACTTTTGCGAGCACGAATGAAGGAAATGGTGAAAATATCGGTGCCGTCCGTCGCAATCGCGATTTTTCGCTGTCCCGTTTACCACGAGTTATTGCTTCCGATAACACATCGTCATTCAGGTTCATATTTTTGGCGTTCACATATGTACGATTAAAGCCCATGCAAGCAGACAATGAGCAAGATTTCAGCGATCTATATGCCGTCCAGCCATTTGCAAGAGTCTCGTATAACTTGTACGACATTAACGCATGGCAGCATAAAGGCATTTGGATAAATTCCAAATTCGTTGTATAGTGATGCCTCAATCTTGATTAAAGAACGTTGTTATAACGTGACATATAGTTGTTTTTTGCGTATTTTTTAACTAAACCGTAAAACTGTAACTGCCGAATGCGAGAAAAAAAATAGCAATCGATAAATTATAATAAATAATTTTTACAAAATAATAAAATTGCAAAAACTTCTATATTTAAAAAAAATCTTATTTTGAAGCATAATTATTGATATGTTTAATCATTTAAAATGCGTATCTTTTATCAACTCTAATTGTAAACGTATATAAAAAATAGAGATATGCTGCTATGGTTACTGAAATTAAAAGTAATTTAAACTAAGTATGATTAAGATTCTCTCTCTCTCTCTCTCTCTCTCTCTCTCTCTCTCTCTCTATCTATCTATCTATCTCTCTGTCTCCCTATATTAAATACAAGAAATTGAAAAGTTTTATATTTCTTCGACAATACTTAGAATTAATTTTTTATGAAATTACCAATTAAGACTTCTTAGGCTTCTCAGACTTCCTATTATTGTATATTGTAAAGATAACATAAAGAAAACTTATATGGCTGCCGGGTTACAAAGAGTTAATGTGAACAGTTGAAAAGTTGCAATATCTTTTCTTGATCATATTATCTTTTTATACTTTCTTTAATCTTGTCCGCCAAAAATTTGAAACAATTTTAAAATAAGAATTTGCCTATATCCCATTATATGCATTGCAGCTGCACTTTAATATTTCAGTATTTCAAGAATACGAAGACTTTCGTAAAATAGAAAATAATGATTTAATAATTGTTTCTCATACTAAATAAGCGTTTAATTAATTTTGTTGTTACATTTACATTTTGTTATTATTTTTGTATTTTGCACAAAAGGTAGTAACCTAGCTGTTATAAATTAGTGACCTAAAGCACGATCGTACGAATAACCTACGCACGTTTTCGTCTCAATTTCACGATGCGTGTACCCTTTGTAGCCTTCAAGTGGATTTCATTGTCGATTTCAAAGCGTGAGTTTACGATGCCATGGAATCAATAGATGCGGCAGCGAACCCCGATGAAACCACTATGCGCGTGTTGGTTTCTGAAACTGTCAACAAACCAATACGCAACGCGAACACGCAGTAGTGGATTCAGAAAAATCCTACATAGTACGATAAATAACAGAAACATTGTGTTTTATCTGTTTCTATACGCTTCAAATCTCTACAAACATCGAATGCACAATCTTCATATCCATTTATACGTTGTTGGCTTTTTTAAAACTCGTTTCATCCATTTACTCGTTGCTGCAAAATGTTATCAAAGGGGCTGTTGTTAGTATATACCTCTGAATTTCTTATAATTATATGTTTAAACATTTATATAAAATTTCGAAAAGCAATCGATGGTTACTTAAAAAGGCTAAAAAAATTTGATGATAATAAACAAAAGTAAATAGAGAATATTTACAAAATATAACTGCATCACACACACACACACAAGTATGATTTTGTTGATAACAAATGCTGAGATTGATTTGCATATATATAGTTACTCTGTTTATTTTTTTATTATCAATAGATACTTTTTTAAATAACAATTTAAACATTGTATCCATACATTTCCATTTTTAGATAATTGTACAAAATTAATTGCTTACATTGAAATTATATATTTTCAGATTTAGCTGACTTTAAATTACTTTATAGCTAAGTATAGTAAATTAAATGTATTTGATTGATTGTGTGTGTGTGTGTGTGTGTGTGTGTGTGTGTGTGTGTATGTGAGCAGAAAGTTAGATAGAAAGTTGAATTTGACAATTGATTTAATTAATAAACTAACTCTTTGAGCGTATTTTATACGATTTCATGTTATTAAAGTTATTAAAATAAATGATAATTATAGTCAATGTAAATATATTTATTACATAAATTTAAAGAAAAATATTTTAAAGAAAAAGAGTAATTTAAATACATAAATATTTAGAAATTTTCAGAAGAAATATTCTTCTAAATAATATAGCTATTTATTTCAAAAAAGTATATAATAGATATCCATATGTTTATTTTGTGTGTATCTCAATATTATCATTAACAATAGCTCGAGATTTTTGTGTTTCCATTCTTACATAGAATTGTTATTGTGTAAAATAATTCATGTAATAATTTCAAAGTTCTTTATGATAAGTCATCATTTATTTTAATTTCACTATTGTATGTTGTCAAAATAATGTATAAAGCTACTATAGAAATCATTCAGTTTGATGATATGGCATTTGTAGTTTGAAAAACGTTCAGAACAATGCATAAATAAAAGCATATAATTGAAAAGAGCCAGAGCTCTGTGATTAACAACTTTGATCAATGACTCATACAGCTGCTATGCAATTTGTAAAATTTTCCTGCGGCACCGATTGCAATTATTTTATGCAATTGCGGTGTCATTATCGTTCATTATCATCATTTCGAAGCGTTGACAATCTGTAATCACAACCAGCGAAACAAAAGGGTCCGCATTTTAATTACACATTGCAACCGGCGATCAGAGTTATAAATTGTATTGTTCGTAAAGAATATTCTTTGTCATTTATTTCTTTTATTTTGTAAAACATTTTACATAAAATGTAGATGTGCACATTTCTTATGTATTAGCATTATTTTACATTTAATTTTACATTTTATTTCTAATGTTATAAGTTATAATTATTTTAAATATTACTGCTTTCATTTTTATTGATATATTTTTACTAACATTTTTAGTAAAAAGCTTTTAAACGACTTCTTTGCTAAAAATAAAATATTATGTTTTAAATAAAAGTCTCTTCTAATGAAAAATAATTTGTATTTAACTTGAAAAATGTGATATATAATAAAAAAGTTATTTTAATATACATACGTATGTGTATATAAATTAATATATTTTTGACAAATCTAAATTTTTGGAATGTTTAACATTTTAAAGTTTTATCTTACTTTAATGCGGTAGAAATTAAATAAAATATTATATTTATATTATTATATTATTTATATAACAGTTTTACAAAATTCCGGTATGGTAAAAAAAGTTTGTTATACTTTCGCGACGTATTAACAAATTAAAAGGTAAGTTTCTGTGTAATAGATTAACGTGACGCACGTACGAATATATATGTTTGCTTCTCGACAAGGGTTTCTTTATATATTTCGAACGCAATCATTACATCTTACAAGTGCAATCAAAAGAAAAAAACTGCAGGTTCCTTGTGTGCACGAATGCGTTTCATTCCAAGTTATAGTACAATCATCCACTTTCAAATTTATTGCGTTCCAAGATAGGGCAGTTGAGTGGTCAACAAGTGAAATAGGCTTTTAAAAGACAGCTGTTGAAAAGATGTCTTTTTTCACGTTTTACAGTAACGGAGAAAAGTATGAACATTCGAAGAACCGATATACGTTTCGGTGAGGTGATTGATTCTATGCTTGCAAGACGGAAGAATAAATGGTCGTCATTTAAATTACCGTGCAAGTTTGCACGGATTTCACTTTTGAACGACTCGCATTTCTCTTCTAAAGCATTTTCGATGGCGAGATCTTTTTCAGTTGACCACAAATATTTCTTGCGAATTTATACGAATATATGCGTTATAGGTATAAAAGATACCTATATAACAACTGAGTCAAGTGTGTAAAAAAAGTTACCTCCTCCAGTAATTAAAGAGATTTTAATAAAGGGATTTTTTTCTTAAGAGATTTGATTAAATATCATCTTTTTTAATAAATCTCTTATTTTTAATCGTTAAGTGTAATAACAAAAACCTTGAATTAAAATTTCCAAAAAAATAAAAAATGTAACGATACATTTGAATTTTTATTTGAAAAGAAATGCAGAGCATTCCTATTCGTCTTTTTTTAGATTTTCAAATAGTCTTAACAATTTTAGTTTTCAGATCAATCTAATTTAGTGATTATTAAATTATAAACTGATTATATAAAGAATACATACAAAAAGGATTTTTCTATAATATTGAGAGAGTTAAAAATTATATAATTTTATAAAAGTAGTTTGCATGGTAAAACAAGGCAAATGCATTGTAAAGTCTATAAAATCATGAAGACAGATAGTCGAGTAGCTCGTATATCATCATCTCTGTCACCATGATAATCCTAACTTGAATGACGGACGGGATTTCACCAATAATTGTTGTCGGGCGATCGTTTCTTACTGCATAATCCCGCGCATTCAACATTATTTGCGTATCTTGAATATGGATCGTCTATTGAATATATTAACAAGACGCGCGACTACTACAACGACAATCAGCTCTCAATTTTTATAGCATTGCAACCATCTGAAGTTCTGGAGTTCTTTTACGCGTTTACGTCTGATTATTTTCAGATATATACTACTTAAAAGTATCATAATACTTTATTATTTTACATAATATAATATGCATTAAAATTAATTAGTCATTCTTATAAATTTTTTAAATTAATTTGTCATTTTTATAAATTTTGATCTTTTTACAATATAAAAATTTTAATTACACAGCATAATATTTATTAAATGCTTGTATGTTATTTGTAAAAAAATAAACAATGTCTTATATACACATACTCGGATATTACAATTTTATATACTTAAGAGTTATAAATTGCTTTTATTAAATAATGCATAAAAGTCTTGTTAAAAGTTTTCGAGAAAGCATCATTTCCATCATATCAGCACGATAAGAAGTTTCCTTTGTCTTTTATTCACAAAGAATCTACTTTCAGTAACAGAGTATTTATGATCAAGCACAATCCTCGCAAGGCTATGTCATCGTGATGAAAAGTATCTAGGCTACATTAACTAGTATACATTCAAACATTCTCTTATTTATTTTATATTTTAAGAGTTAGTCGAAGAGTACATTTCAATTTGGATTTGTCATCAATAAATGAGTTGAAAAAAATATTGAATTTTATTTGCGTACTGCCATCAACGCTGCACTCTCATTCGCCCGGTGTAATACTTATCATTGGTTTTATATTTTATATTTTATTTAAATTTATACAAAATAATTACAATATTAATTATTTTTGTTTAAAATGTCTCACATTGTCAATTTGATAATAGAATACAGTCGCAAAGGTCAAGTACAAAAGTTACAATAATGTATAAAATATAGTGTTTTTAGATTGCGAAACAAGCTCTAGCTTTATGCAATAACGGCACACTATAATAGTAAAATTTCGTTTTTATCGCGCGATTATTTTTCTTTACTTGAAGCAAGGAATATAACGAAAGAAAAATAAGAATTATAATTTGATTTAACAGATAGAAGAACTCTTCCTGTACAAAATAAATAACAATAAATAAAAAAAGAGGCAAACACATATTTTTAAATTGTCACACAATTAAAAAGAATAAATTACAAATAAAGAAAAGTAAAATTGATAAAAATAATAAAAAACTTAATTTAAATTCAAATAATAACTTATCATAAAAATTGCTGTACAAAATTAATTATCGAAAATGCTCGCATATTCACTATAATCACAGCTCGGGTGAGTCTTGATGTAGAACTCGACATTATTCACATACGATTGAACAGTCAAATGTGTATCATATATCTTGGAAAAAGTTCTAGTTGATAAAAAAAGATAAAAAGATTTCTTACGAAAAAAAATAAACACAATCAAATTAACATACCGGAATTCTAACAAGTAATTAAAACTCACCAAAATCATATGTAAATTATTCAAACAAGTGTGTCCATATAAATATGAAAACCCATTAGAATATACAAAGTTTAGTGGAACGCAGATGTGTAAGACGGACATTGTGTATCGATTATAATGTACGCTCGCTGATACGGATTAATACGGGGAGAAAAATATTTTCGATAATTAATTTTGTATAGCGATTTTTATGATAAGTTATTATTTGAATTTAAACTAATTTTTTTATTATTTTTTTCAATTTTACTTTTCTTTATTTGTAATTTATTCTTTTTAATTGTGTGACAATTTAAAAATGTGTGTTTGACTCTTACTTTGCCCTTTATTTATTATTTATTGTTATTTATTATCATCTGACAATACAACCTAGTATTAAATATAAATATTTTTGATTTTAAAGTTTTATATATTATATATTTAATACTAACTTTAAAAAAAATTTATACAAAGATAGATACACATAATGTTAAAGATAATTAAAATAACATAGACGACGTTGAAGATGAGATAATTGAAAATGTATATTTAAAGTAGACGATTAACTTTTTTGTTTAAATAAATGAATAGTTAATTAATAATAATTTAAAAGATCTTGACGATCTCTCGTCTCTTATTTTAAAGTATTTTAATTTCATTATAACACCTCTGAAATTAAAATAACTTACTTTTCAGAGGAGATTCAGAACATTTTTCGAAATTTACAGGCTAAATGTTATTAAATAATAATTAAATAATAACAGAAACTTTTTCATAGTTTTCATGTCTCTTTTCTTTTGCAACACTTCGACTTTGAAGTGTAAAGGAATTATCTGAGCACGGTTCAGGCTTACTGTAGCAATGTACCGAAAACCACTATAAATGCAATCGACGATTCTAAATCGTATCGCGAACGACGAACGAGCACGTTAGCATACAAATGCATGCATACATACAGTCACCTACGCGTGCAAGTGTAATTGCAAGCTACTAATTTCTCATTGCAAAGCAATCCTCGTTTGGTCGGTTTGGCTTTGCCTTGTGCAATCAACAACTCTGTAACCTTTACCTATTAGGAGTCCGAACTTCGCTAATGCAATAATAATCCATTTTACTTATAATTAATAACTTATAATATACAAATTTATATAACTTATTATATACAAATTTCTAATAATTAGTTTTGTTGCATTATGAATTAAATATTATACTAATAATAGTTCAGTGTGTACCTATTAATAAACGTAATTTTTGTGACGCTTTTTCTGTCTTTCTATACGTGTTTTCTCAATAAATACATGTC
>NW_017305180.1:1114414-1119638 GCF_001594115.1 Trachymyrmex septentrionalis
AAATAAATACATATTTCTTTGAAAAATTTTAAAATTTATCGAGAATTTTATTTTAGTTATATATTCATACTGATATTTTATATGTACAGAATATTGATTGATTCTGATGTTATTACAGTGTATAATTTATTATTACGTCCACTTCGCGCTTTTAATATTATTTGACATAATTTAAAAATTTCATCCGGCATGTTATAGTATGTGTATCGTCAGCTTATAAAAGAGAATTATTGATGAAATCAATTGAAATAATTGTACAGTAAAATAAACGTGATAATATTTTCCACTAATACGCTCAATAATTTTTAAATAAATATGGAATTAATAATTTTAATATTTTTTATAAAATTATCAAATTTAATGAAAATATTAATTAGTTATCATGAAAGCATTACAAATAATGATGATATTAAGTTTGTTGAACAATATTGAAGTATATATAATAATTGATACATTAATTTCACTATCACGTAATTGTTTCGATTAATACTATATTTATTTCAAATAAGTATAAGTAATTGTACAGAATCTATAAGAAGCATTTATAAGAAAACAAAGTATTGTTATTTTACTCTTATCTTACATCAACTTTGTGACAGAAGATCTTTTCATCAAGAACTCAAAAGATAAAACGCACTTGTTTGACGGTGAAGATTTCTACGAAAGAAGGTGCAGTTTACCGAGAGCACTTTGTCTCTTAGAATTCTAGACTGCGATTAAAAGTGTCCTACTTCAAGAGAACCATGTTTCCTATTGTGTTACGATCTTAAGAGCTCGGATCAATCATCAGAGTCAGAGACACTTTCCATGAGCATCGTATTATCTCACCGCTTCCATTCCCCATGTGAGTCTTTATTTCATCGCATATTTAATAATAAGTTTAAAGGCAATTTTACGTATAGCTTTTATTACAAAGCAGAAAATCTGATTTCCTTCAATAATCAAAGAAAACTTGGAAATTATATAACAATTTAAACGAAATTGAAAAATGCTCACAAGAAAATTAAACATAAAGAATCCTGCGCGAACAATATAAAGTTTGAATTTCAAAAAACTGAATTGGATGAAATAATTTAATGTTTTGTTTCTTCCTACGCTGTAATTAAAAGAATCAAAATACTCGCGGAAATAAACAATTTTTTAATTATAGCCATCAGAAAATTAAAGCTCATCATTTTAATATTGTTTTTTCAAGAAAGCATGTAATATTATAAAAATAATATTAATACAAACATATGTTTATACATATGTATACTTGTATACTTACATATCTCCTTTCTTGTATTGTATGTTTTATTACAAACAAATTTCTACACTAGACTTCATTCAAGACTTCACTCAAACAAAATAGTGCGTTGTTTTAAAAAAAAAATTAAAAATTACAATTTACTTTTAATCAATAATTAATAAATTATAATTATTAATAAAATATCTTTTAAATATTTTACGTATATTTCTATTTATATGGAAATATGTGTGTGCGTGTGCCTGTGCGTACGTGCGCGCGCGCGCGTGTGTGTGTGTGTGTGTGTGTATGTATAATAGTGTATTTTGCTAGTATTTCTTGTAGATTCTTTATAATTCTGATAAATATTGTTTATAATATATATATTATAAACAGTATTTATATATTATTATTATAAAAAGAATTCCGATGTGATAATTAGAATATTTGTTGTAGTTGATAATCGACGATACGGAAAGATCGGATATCATATTAAATTTTTTTCCGTTAATGCACCGATAAAAATCCATTCGCAAGTTATGGTTAAAATTTAAGGAATTCTGGTGAAATGCAGCACACGCGCGGCCGCCAATTAAAAAATTCAGTTAAATGAATGCTTAACGAGTTTCGTAAAGTAACCGCATATCGGTTGAGTGCGCGGATACTCATTTTGTTAAAAGCAATTTAAAAAGCTTATACTTTTCAAGGTAATTTTACCGCTCTTTGTTAGGACATTTGTCAAAATTGACAATTAATGTTAATCGCATGTATAATAAAAGTTTCACAAAACCGTGGTAACCTCACAATTAACAAATTGTCGTGAATTTTTATGTTAAAAAGTAAATTTATGTGCGTAAAAATTTATATTACTAATTACTTGTTTACAGTAATTAGGTTACACCATTTTTATTCTCTTGAAAAAGACAGCTAAGTAGTAAAGTTAAATTAAATTGATTAAAAAGATGCATACTTGAAAATATCTTTATTTCTTTAATAAAAAAATTGATAGAGATATTGATAGAGATATTGAAGGAGATAGTTTATTTACAATAAATATTCTATATGAACCTATATACACTTGATATCACAGACGTGCACTTCACACGCGCTATTTATTTTTTTACTCTTTACTTTTTATTATAGATTTTATACTGGATCAAAAAGAATCTATGTGCAGTATTTTTTGTTCAATATTCATCACAATAAAATTCATCAACCGCTTTTCTTTGAGAAACCGAGAAAGTCAAAATTCATAATGAAAAAAATAAAAGTGTAGCATATTTTGATAAACAATTTGTTAGTATCTTGTTAGTAATGGAGAATTTTAGATAAGCCAATATGCCTTTAATCAAAGATCTATTTCCATTAGATTGGACTGATTAAATTCCAAACCAATGAGGCGCTAATTCATAATTGTCGTAACATCCTATATTTTTGTCTTAGTTAGATTCTCTTTTTTACCAACTTCTAGTTAAATTAATCATCTTGCAAAAATGCCAACAGCAGTTTAGTGTATCAGAACGTCTCCTCTTCCTTTCTCTTCTGAGATAAACTATATTTAGTTCTCGCGTTGGCAATCGTAATGATTGATATTAACTATCGATTAGCGTTAATCGGAATTGGTGAAAGATATTTTAGTCTCGAAACACAATACATACATATAATAATAAGCTTTAAGTCATAAATCACTGATCAATTGTAGTTGAATGTAAGAAGAATAATTGACTAGGATTGGTTGAAATTTCATAAAAATTAAGTATACAGCGTAAATATAAAATGAGCTTTAGCTATCCTATTCTATCTATCAAATATGTATATGGATCTAATTCTTATTTTTTGTTGTTTTTTAATATTTATTATAACATTCATAAAACATGTATATGTATATTGTATAAATAAATATGATGCAAATGTTTACAGTAAAGTTTGCAGTGAGAGTTTATCAACTTCATATCTGTGAGTTGAAATCCAAATAATCGCGAGATTAGTTATTGCAGATTAATCACTTCTATAAAAGAAAATATAGAGAGAACTAAAATTATATCAGTATTGTCTGTTAACAATATGTAAAAATAAAATAATGAATCACTGTTATTGTCTCTCTCGCGCGGTTATATCTAAGGTGTATAAAAATATTGGTTTAGAAAAAAATTAGAAAACTTTTTTATATATAAAAAAATGAGCATTAGATGTGATTTCCACAATAAAGCATTTATTCGATCAATCACAGAAATATAATCGGTCGATTCCTCGTCCAAACTTCTACAGTAGCATGTTGCTCCATTACGCCTCATGTGGGAAAAATTCGATTACACAAGTGTGCGTGCATACAACGAGCAGTTTTTTGCACAGTTTACGCAGCCGTTTAAACGCGACATATATTTGAATCCAACTCAATAAAGATCTCAGCCGCGGCACTACCGCGAGATAAATGCTGTACCGAAATTACAGTCGCAGCTGACCTCGTCCCGAAAGTGCAATATATTTCGAGGTCCAGCCAACATGTCGAAACGATGTATTCTCTATCTAGACACGATTGCGCCGACCATTTCGAAGTGGATATTACATAACGCGCGAATCAAATTGTTCTGACTTATTTTAAACGCATCTGAGCCGAGATTCCGAGGATGAACGTCGCGCAATCGTACGAAAACTATATCCTAAGAGAGAAAGCTTATAAGCCATAACAGTAAAAAGTTACTAGCAGTTATTGCAGTATAATTCTGCAACTGAATTCCTTTTATAATATATTCGTATTGCCTACATTGACTTTTTCTATTATTCCGAGATCTGCAGATAACGTTCCATCGAAATTTGCTGCTAACGCTGATCTCCATTTCTCCCCCTTTCTCTAGCGAAATTATACAATTTTTTTCATGATTTATATGGTAAATAAGTTTTGTCTATTATAAGATTCTTTTACATCTGGTTTTAAAATTATATTTAACAAGATTAGATTAATGAGATTTAAAGAATTAATCCTTTAAAGACAGAAGCTTTTTAACAAAGTAATTTACGGAAGATTGGGGTTGCTGAATTCAATTCTGATCTCAGAATCCTAAAATTCAAATTTCGCAAAATGATGATTATCGTGAAACTCGATTTTAGGAGGTTTTTGATATCGGTGAGTTTAAATGTAACCTGAAAGTATCGAATTTCAAAAAGCTAGTAATCTACATGAAGGAGGATCTAGTATCATAGGGTTTATAATCAGAGTTTAAAAGTCAGTTTGAAAATCAGTACTAACTGTCTATGTATTACTAATAAACTTTAAATAAAAATTTAAATAAAGCAAAAATAAAAACTTTATACTTTGCAATTAACTACTCCTTAAAATCGAGTTTCGCAATAATTACATTTTTTTTTAAATTCTGTCTGCTATATTGAATCTGCCATTTCAAATTGTTTATTTTTGACATCAGATTTGAATAAAGATTTATTCAGACATTATTTAGATTATCCCATAGACCAAGTTTCATAAAAATTGAGCAAGTAGTTTATAAAATAAAACAAGGTGACCCCAAATGGAATCACCGGTTTACAAAGAATTAAAATACGAAAAAGAAACGTAATATTTTTTATTATGTCCTATTTTAAATAAAGTCTTAAATAAAGAATATATTTAGATTTCAATCAAACTAGTATCAAAAGTATTTTGACAATCAAATTAGCATTGAAAGTATTTTGACGGAACGGATTTTTTATATATAATTTTAAATATCTGGATGTCAGTTCAGTAACAGTTTTCGAAGTCCTGAATGTGATCATAATGTTACGAAAATCTAGTCGATTCTTCGATTATATAATACATATATGATTTATATACGTACCGGTCAAGCTTAAAGTCATTTAGCGTGAACGCGGTTTTCGAAAAAAGTGTTCCATTCAATCTTACTAAAAGCTTTTTCTCAGAAAAAAATTGCTCGATATAATTACATTACACTCAAAATCTCTATAATTATTTTATTACACGAGAAATAAAAAATAATGTGTTTATAA
>NW_017305180.1:1119738-1128227 GCF_001594115.1 Trachymyrmex septentrionalis
CATCTACATAAAAGTGAGAATATTAAAACTTTCGACAGAATTATCGCAAATAATACGAATATTATCGTTAAAACGAGTTAAATAAAATATGTCTATAATAGTAACAAAGATATTGTATTAATGATTCGAATTGTACATTAAAAAATTTTGTTATAATAAGCATCAAAAGAGCGCGCTTTCGAGAAATAGTCGATCGAGAAATAGTTACTATCGTTACATAAGACTTAAAGTTTGAAATTGATCGTTTTTTTGGGATCTGCGAAGTTTTCATGTAGAGAGTTCGTCGATAACGGTAAAATTTTTCTCGAAATTTCAACTCATGAACATTTTCTTGAGATTTTTATTTTGTAGTAAATCACAAAATACTTTCTTACAAGCTTTCGATTGTTCATTTGATGTAACTAGCAATTTATCGACATCTGCGAGCAATTCATTGTGATCACAACGTTACTACAAATATAGGTCAACAAATATATTAATAGTGCTCTTATTTTTATCTGATATTACATGAAACATCTGTTACTATAAACTTAATCATGCCTTCTGTTTAAATACAGGAAATCTTATCACAGGAATCAATAAGCAATCTCGATAGAGATATCAATTTCATTCTCTCATTTTTACCTGAAATTAAATAAAACTATTTTTTCTCATACTACTTTTATTATTTTTTTCTTAAGAACTTCTTGTGGCATGTTCCTGAAATTTACAAAAAACATCTGCAAATATGAAAAGTAAGACAAAAGTGTTAAAATAATTTTAAAAGAAATATATATATGAGAAGTTTATTTGATGTGGCATTAACTATTAAAATTTATTTTCATTTTACTTTTACTGTTAACTGTTAACTGTCTTCTTTGTCCTAGGTTTTATTTTAAATACGATACAAAAAATTTTACGTTATAGTAACCTAAGAATTGTACTATAGAACTATAATTTCTCCATAAAATATAAGAATACATAATCTTTATGTAATTATTAAAAATTTTTTTGCTCAAGTATAAAACTAAATCCTTGACAAAACCTTCTACAACTCTTAAAACTCGTTTATATTTTTCTAAAAACGCGTACAAAATTAGAAAAAGTGGATTTTGCATACTCACGAGGAGTAATGGATATTACATGGCGTAGAATCAGATTTAGCTTTACTTTAAATACATTTGGCGGACTTCGACTATCTCCGCGGAAACCATTTCTGCGAATGTACAGGTTTCCAAGTCGAGAGAAACGACTGCAATAGGGTACCACGTTCCATGAACGAGTTAGTGCGAAGAGTCTCGTGCTACTGCCATAACAGTAACTGTACCATACTGTGAAAACGTATAGGTTGAGTACGTAGAGACGCAGTGCAAAGCAGGATATCACAGAATTCGTTCATCGTTTCATCGGCTATTCGCGAATAGCCGATCCCATACGATTCCATAGTATACACTGATTCGCTACTGTTCGTTGTAAAACGGTCGGTTTGGATTCGTTGCTGTGTGAAAAGTTCTACTCTTGAATGTGAAATAAATGGCTCATAAATTTTTTACATAGCACATCTACGTATTTGTCTATTTGTTAGTCTTCAAATCTGCATTTTCAGTTATAGTAATATACTTTATGAGGCTCTAACTTAACCATTAATAATTTACATATGTTTTGCAATTGTCATATGCATACATATATGCACATACAAATCTATATATATACATATATATGCATATCTTTTATGATGAATTTATACTGAAAATGTTTTCACTTCGTTATATTATTTACTGTATTTACGCAATATTCTTTTCTACATGTTAAAATATAAAAGTATATATCTATAATATTATTAAAGAATATCTCAAAAGAGAAGATCTTCAGAAAAATATAAAAAATACATATTTTTACGAATTTTGTTTTATTAAAATTATTACTCAAATAGTATCAATAATTCAATATTAAACTTTACTCAAATAGAGATTTAATCAATATTTTGCTCGTATATTAATAAGTTTTACATAAAATTTTTAATTAGAGATATTAACAAATAGTGCAACACAACTGTTGACATCAATAACAATAGCAGTTTATGGTAATCGTCGTTTTTATATAGTTCATCTAAAACAAAAAATTGTAAAAATCTTTTTGACCTTTCTAGTATGTGTATGTCTCTTCTTAACCTACTTACAATAGCCCAGTTCTATAGAGATTAATATTATTCTTTCTTCTTAAGCATTTTTAAAAATAACACTATACTTTTCTGATTAGTTGTATATAGGTATGTACATACATTTTTACACAGGCACCTACATATATGCTTCTAAAGTTCTCAATCTTTGGATTTTGTTCAGAAGCTGAAGAATTAAATTTCGTATACTTACAATGAAAGTATGTCCTCTAAAATAAAAGCTTTTAAAAAATATTATTAAATAAAAGAAAGAGAAAATATCTTAAGCTTCTGTTCTACACATATTTTATACATTATTCAATCAGTATACTTGAGTATTATTAAGCAAAATTTGCAATTTTGGAAGGGTGAGCAGGTGTAACGTGGAATTTTCAGGTACGAACTTCCATCCGTTAAGTAACTCTTGTGAAATTACACATGCCGGCAGATCCTTACGTACCTTAACCAATTTAGCGTGCAACATTATAGTCAATATACTGTATCCTGCCCCTTGAAAGCTTTCCGCTTCGTAACAATAAGTTCTTGCTTTAACATGCTGAAATATTCCGAAACTCGCATTGTTGATCGCAAAATCTGTGGCGATTCTAAGAGCGCGATCTTTTTGTTTAGATAAAGTTATTAAATATACAAAAGAACAGTCAAACATTTCCTCGATAAAATTAGTTTAACTCACATTTCTAAAATTCCAATAAAAAATTGTATTATGTGCAATTTTGCAATATCAGACGTTTCAGCTTCTTCTCTTGGTAAGACAAATACATAAAGACATGAATAGATATAAATTTAGGTATTAAAATTGATTTTGACCTTTATGTTACAAATATATACATCAAACAAATAAAAGTAATCAAAATTTTACGAAGAAAGTAGATTTTTTTATAAATATATGTATATAAAAAATAGATTAATATTAAGAAGCAATGCACAGTTTCATAAATTTTTATTCCGTTAAAATCAACAATTACAAATACGCGATTAACTACTTTTATCCCGTAATCTACTATAATAAAGATAAAGATTCAATTTTATTTTGAAGTAACATAATTACATGAAGGATTAACGAAGCATGAAATTTCTTTCCGTTTAGGCGTTTCTCTCATTTCGTTTGTTGTTGCCAATAGTCTCTATTACATTGGCTTGAATTAAGTGAAACGATAAAAGCTTTCTCCACAGGTGCAGCTTGGGACTGACGACAAATGAATAATTCGACACGTGCCGTTTGGGCGCTCGAGAGGCTTTACTCATTTTCTTTGAGCCACCCGGCATCAGGTCAATTCTTGTCGCGCGAGATTTATGAGACCTCACACCGCGAACTCGGATATTTCGAGAAGTACGTTTTCTCGAACGTAAATTGAAATGTAAGTTTTATACTGCTTTGCCATTTGTCGTAAAGAATGAAAAGCGTCATTGAAGTTTATAAAGCACAAAACTCCACGTCTTGAGAGTTGAGTTTGAAATGAAGAAATGAACTTTGTTCATTGAAGAGAAAGCGTAAATTTCACATAATATGATGCTTGCATTATCAAATATAACGATAATATTATTATTATTATTGTGATTAAACGTACAATTATTTTTATTTTATTTTGTTTAAAACTTATCGTTTTGCGTTATTCAGTTCTAAAATTTTAATTTTTATTTACACAAATTTCCAATTTATATTTATAAGTATATTTGATAAATATCTGATTCATATTTTATCGTATTTTTTAACAAAAAAAATTAATATAACATATATACATTATATATTGTAATATAACGATAAACAAATAATTTTTAAATAAATTTATACGATATATATTTTTTTACTAGAATTGTAAATGGTAAACGTCATTTATTTTATCAATTAAAGGTGCGACGTGATTTCCTACCTGTTATACTTCGGTGATATTTCAACAAAAGCAAAATATCGTACATACAAATGTCACTAAACAAATAATATAAATAATACTCAACGTAATATAATATAGAATGTAAATGCTAAAAAGATTAGTACACTGCAAATAATATATTTAAATAATGACATGTATTTACAAAAGAATTGTTCATAATGAAACTTTAACGAATTGTAAATATCTCTTTATGTAACTTTTTTGCAAAACAATCTTAATAAAAATACAAGCTACTTTTTTTAATTAAAAAGTTTTAAAATTTTTTCCATTTTTTTAAATAAAAAAGTTACCAAAATTGTTACAAATTTTATTGTTTCATCTAAAAAGTTTTTTTTTATGGGGAAGATACATTGGGTCAGCAAAATCGCAACTGAAGGATGTAAAGTGCGCTAGAGTTGTAAACCCTTCTGCGACCATCGGCCTCTTTTACGAGTAATCCCATGAGCTCTTGACGACTGTTTTTCATTTGAAATCCCACGGCAGATAAAATGCGTATTTATGACAGATACAACGAAAAGCTACGCGCTACTCGGTATTTATGGGACGGGTTCGGCGCATATCCAGGGATGCTGCTACTCATAAATCGATAACGATCGCAACTCATATCGCGCAGATCGCTTGGAGAAAAAAATTATCCGCCATAATACAGGATGATATACCTGTCGATTTGTCTGCTGCTTTTGGCTTATATCATAATCCTATATTGTTACATATTTTTTTCTTTCTTTGTGTTGAATAAATTCTTAATCTTTAGTCGCATAAAATAAAAAATTGATTGAATAAATTCAAACACGCATAAGTCAAACAGGTTTTTGTCAGTTACCGTAAACTGCATCGTATTAAATATCAATGGATAATTTAAAATGTAATTCTTGCAACATATAAGTTACGATTAACTTCGCAATTTATTATTATTGAACATTTTTAACTAAAATATTGAAATAAATTTGAGATAAAATTTTTAATAATTGTTAATAATCTAAGAATTTTTTTATAAACTTAATATATAATAGAGATACAATATAAATTATAAATATATATTATAACTTAAAACATGGATTATAAATTAAGAATGCTTATTTTCCAATAAATATTATTAAAAAAAAATATGTAAGCATATATCTTATGTGATTCTTAAAATGAAAAATATATTGATTAAAAAATATCAAAATATCATACAAAGAAATCAATCTAATAACGATATCAATAAATGCCCATTTATGTTCTTTAAGAATTAATAATTTTTGTTAATAAAAACTTCAAATCTATAACAAAATTTTATTTTGATTTTCTTACTTATTAAACTTTATTTATTAAAAGCAATAAAATCGCATTAAGCGTTAGAATATATTAAAAAGATAATGTTTCCGCTATTAGTTAAAACTTTTTTCATAAGTGTTACGTCAATTTTTTTTTTTTAGTACAATTAGTAAAAATTGAATAGAGAATTTAATTATCTAACATTAAATATGAAGGAAGTTTAGTAAATTAGGTATTAAAAATGTAAATATTTAGGTAAAACGTTATTGTTAAAAAAAATTCGTCCGGAAATCTGAAAATAAGAAATGCTCGGCTGCTGATATGGCCTCCAGTATTAAACGAACAAAAGGCGAAGTGGAGGAAGCAATCTTCTTCAAGAACGTCGAAAAAGAGGCAGAATTTATGAACCGACCGATAAAGCGATATTTCATTGTCGAGACTCGTAGCCGCGCCACTCGTCTGATCGCGACAGGTCTCTAGGATTTACCACTTACCGTTTTTTTTTTTTTCAATTAAAATGTGCAACGCGCTATTTTAAGGAGTTTTACTAAGAGGATTATGCGCGACAGCGGGTCACTTTTTTCTTGGATTTTTTAAAATCATAGTTCTCTATGCTTCATTAGGAATATTCGACAAAAAAAAGAAAGCACATAATAACAATTCGATTTAAAGTAGGTAAGTTCCGCGTGGATAAAATTCAACGGCACAATGAAGCACAAACTTGTTCACACGAAACTCCCTACAGGGCAACAACCGCGACGACGGAAAGTTTTCTTTTAACTCTTCTCTGCCCAGGTATTTAGACCAACCGCCCGTTAAAAACCAATAATTGTTCTTGTCATTATCAGGCAGGAGGGAGGTAAGAAGATTAATTTAATCCTTCGTTCTCTCTCGCGAGAGCGCGAGAAAGGAACCCGCGTACCTATGAGGTGCGAACCAACCAACGCTTTCGCGCGATTCTATTTATGATAAAGTACAAACGGCAAACTGTAAACATATCGACGCAAGTCCCAAATTTGTAGTTTGCTGGCGCGCGGTCGGAAAGAGTAAACGGGCTAAAGTATGTAAATGTAAATATAGGTCAACAAAGTATGAAATTTACATTTGGATAAAGCATTTCGTACAGATTTCAATTTCTCGCTAACGGCGAGAAATTGTTTTACAGTACACGGTACTATAAATTAAATATTGTAAGTTTTCATTAAAAATGATGACTTTAACAATGCGCCGAAGATAAGTAAATTATATTTTGATTCGTCGAACGAGAACTCGTATAAGAGTTTTAAGATTTCATTGGTATCGATTCTATTTTGTTTCTTATTCTATTATTTCTAATCTTTTTAAATGATTTTTCATTTCTATATAAGAAATAGTTTCTTTTCATTTCATCAGGGCGAGAAGTGCACTGATACAGTTCGCTCTTCGCTTTGATGAAGTGAATGGCAAGATTCACGAAACGTTGACATTAAGAATGGATTACGACACGGTGATAATCCGTAAACTCTTTGCCACCTTTGAACACACCCATGAAAGCCTCAAAAATATTATATTTACATTTAATAATACATACACACATTTAATAATTACATAGAATATTCACACACACACACACACACACACACACGCGCGCGCGCGCGCGCGCGCGCACACACACACACTTCAATGTACTGTGACAGTTAATTTTAATATATAATAGATCCAAGTCTGAATAATTATCTGTTGAGTTAAAGTGTAATATATTTTGAATTCGTTAATTTAATAATAATTTGCAACGCTCGCGAGCATCATTTCATCCTTATCATTTTAAATATTAAACAAGGATAAAATAATGCTCGCAAGTGTTGCGAACGTTAAGTGGAACGCGCCCTTTATGCAGTGTTGTAAATAAAATTTTGTATAAATGTTATTGTAGTTATTTAAGTATTAAAGAAAATTGCTTAAAGAAAGTGTTGAAGAGATACATAATTCATATGGTGGTCGACGTATAATGTACAAAATGCGATTTACTGCTTGGGAGAGCTAAAGAGATTTTGCACATTCTGTGGATACGTTGGCATCATCATTCGAAAGAAACGAGTATTCAAAGATGTTTGCTGTAGCGCGGCGAAGATGGCCTTTGGCTGTAAAATCTAGAAAGATGTATTCGTGTAGCTCATAAATAAACGAGACATTATATGTGCGCGTGAGCACAGTTCCCGAACGTTCGCCTATATAAGAGATCTGTCTCAAGTATTACCACGGACGTAAATACGAGTAGATGTTCTTTACGCGCAAGAGCGTGAAATCAAAAAATCAGATTCACGATACTTCGCGAATTCGTAAATTTTCTGTGAGTTCACTGCCCGCTAAAAATATCCCATTCTTTTAGTTGTTTATTTTATGTGTTTGGCAATTCTATGATGAGACGTAGATATAGATCGAGAACAATGAAAGCTTGAAAGCTTCTTTTAGATAAAATGTCATGGCAGCATTTTTTGTATTTCATTCCTTCAGAGATCTTTAACTAGTTAGTATAATATGAAAGTAATAAGATAAGGTTGCCGAAATCGCACCACTTTTCATTTAAAGGCTCATAACTCAGAAATTATGAAGAATATTCTTAAATTTTTTACATAATAAACTCTGTACTTTTTTCCCTTTCTTATGTCATTTTTCATTTTTTTTTTGCGCTATTATAACGTTAAAAATGAGAATTTTTTCAATATGCTGCGATTTGGCGACGAGAAAATTCGTTGCCTAAAAATCGCACCATGCCAATATTCTCATTAAAGATATTACAATAGTGCAAAAAATTTAAAAATTACAAAAATTTAAAATTAATAAGAAAAGGAAAGAATTGTATTTTATTACGCTGTTAAAAACTTAAGAACATATTTTTCATAATTTCTGAAACACATGATAATTTTAAGAAGTAATTTAAAGAATTTCTATGTGAAACAAAATAAATACTTCGTAGATTTACAATATACATTTTCATATAATAATAAATGGAATAAAAATATATTATTATTATTATTATTAGGCGTTAGGAACTCGAAAGCTCATTGCCGCAAATACCAAATCCCGCCACTGTTCCCGTCCCTGAGCAAGATCCCTCCATTTGTGACCCTCGTACCCCATTTCGTTAAGGTCCATTCTAATATTATCTTCCCATCTACGTCTTGGTCTACCCAATGGTC
>NW_017305180.1:1128327-1132298 GCF_001594115.1 Trachymyrmex septentrionalis
GACATTGTGATGCGATTTAGGAAATTACAGCATTGTGTGATTTAGGAAACTCGAATATTTTTCAAGCTTTTATTTATTTAACCTATACACAAAAATATAAAGCAAACTTTGATCCTATTATTTAATTTTAATAATATTCTAATCATAATAAATGCGCAAGACTTAAGCTATTTAACTTATATTTTCTATAATTCTGCTATGAAATACATTGAGAAATAGCAATGCTATCACGATTTTTTTATGTAAATAACAACACTCCTATTATACTTCATGTTATAACGGAGTAGCGTTGTAGTTCTTAAATAATCCGTAAGAAAGTATATAAATACAATAATTAAATTTTTAAGCGAGGTAGTGCGATTTAGGAGCCGATAATATTTTGGCAACTTTACTCTATGCATGCTTCAAAAATATTTCGATTATTATTTAGTTTTTGAGCTTTAATTCAAATTTTTCTTATAATTAAAAATTACATCAAATAACTGATATTGATACTTGATAATAGTAATAATTACTATTGACAATAGACTTTTAATACGTAATACTTTAAATAATTAACAAATTCTGACTTTTTCAATTAATTTTATGTATATTTAATTTTAGCAAAAAGTTTAATTTGAAATTATATGAATACAAGAGAGAGAGAGAGAGAGAGAGAGAGAGAGAGAGAGAGAGAGAGAGTTCAAATTTTTTAATAAAACTCCTTTTTAATGAAGAATTCCAGCATTAGACAGATCAAGATGTGACACATCAATAATACAACAATATGAAATAGCAATGTTTGAAAGAACTTATGCATCGTTATATCTGTGTAATGAATACTTTTTATTAAAAAATTGAGTAATCAATTTGTAACGTAAACATGATTAAATTATTTTTATTTTATTATCTTAGTATTTTAAAATAGTTTTCTTACTAGAGCACACAGTGAAGAATGTTATTCTATTCTATGAAGATATGAAGCAAGAAACTCAAGATAGATCGACGGTTGAAAAGAGCCGGAAAATTAATGTACGTCTATCTAACTCGCACTCTTGTTGGAAATCAATACAATATACAACGTATAAGATGTAAGTGCTTCTTTGTTGTGTCAGATTTTACGTCATAATACTACTATGTTTTTTAGTACTTCGCATAATATCAACAAAAGACAATGCTCGTTTTTAATTAAAAATGGTTTTCCTCCTATCATGTTCTATTTTTAATTCTTTATGTTACAGTTTTATTAAATTAATTTTTTAATATATTCCCTAATCTGTAATTTCTTTGTCACATAAAATAAAAATCTTTCCTATGACTAATAATTTTTTGTAATAAAAATTTGTTTCAAGCATTTTCCAGCGGATATTTATTTAAATATTATTATTTTTATCAAAATCGAAATCAAATATAAATTTAATTTATGGAATACAAAGTAAAGTTTTGTTATTTATTTGCAACTGATATAAAATTTTATATGTAAAAATGTATTGATCTTATTATTAAAAAAATGTTCGTAATTATAAAAGTGTTATTTAAATAGCTTTCTAAATTTTTAAGATCTACTTTAACATGTTTTCAAAAATTTTTTAGACAAAAAATATGAAAAAATGAAGATGATGTTACAATAGCCAATATGTAATGATCAGATCATTTTATATAATATGCAATCGATGTTAATAAAATAAGTTAAAACTATATATATATATATATATAGAGAGAGAGAGAGAGAGAGAAAGAGAGAGATAATAATACATATATCAATCATTTAGATTAAAGAAAGTTAAGATTAATCTTCTTTAATAAATTTAGCAGTTAGTTTTATTGCAGCAAAAGGTTTGTGTGCATGTGAGAATAAAATATTAGTTTGTTATGAATCTAAATCGCAGAATATCTGAATATATATTCGGTAGACATGGTAGTCATACGGAGATTGCTATGAAATTATGGGAAAATTTTTCAACGCTCGAACGCTTTTTTAATTTTACTCACAGTGAAATAGATTTAATTAATTCTGACCTCTATAACAAAAGTACGCATTCGTACAACGCATGCATAGCCGTAATAAACTCTGTGCCGCTTTCAATTTTGTCGTTTACGGAAAAGGAATATTTCCAAATGCTCGTTACGCATTTATAAAACCCGTCACGGCGCCGCGACGAGATAACTAGATTTAAGGCAGAACGTAAATTATTTTACCCGAAACACGTTGCTGTTTATCAAATCACTGTCCACTTATCTGATTTTATTTTCGCAAATCGAAATTTTAATATCTATTTTTTATGAAATAGATTCTAGTTTATATACACCGACAGAATGGCTTTATCAAATTATCTAGAAATTTAGCTAAATATAGATTTAAAAATAATTTCAGACTATTATATAAAATAATTATGTAAAAAAAGATGCTCAAACTGGTTGCTCAAAATTTTTTGCAGGATTGCTTATCATGCTTGAATTTCATAAACACATAATTATTTTGATGACTCAACAAAATTATTTTCAGATTTATATCTACTTAAATTTTTAGATTGTTTTAGCAAAATCATTTTTTCCGTATATAAGTTCGATTTTTTGAATATTAATCGCATAGTATGTCGTATATGAATATTATTAAACATCAAGATTCGCTTCGAAAATTCTTTCTTTTATTTAATTTATTCTTATCGGTCTAATTATCACACATAATTATTTATTTTAAATAAGATTTAAAATTACGAGTTAAATATTGTTTATCGCTTATCTTGAGAGTCAAAATTAATTAACTTAATTTTAATTATATTAATTTTGTTTAGATGCTTGTGTGAATATTGCATCGACATAAAGTACAGAAAATACATATATATATTTTATTTACTTCAATTTAATTGTATTAAATATTAATTCAATTTAATTGAATGTATATTGGATAGTAGTTCAACATCTTAACACTAGGACCGGGAAGGCGCTAGGTATTTAAAGTGTGGCTGTATGCTCTTTTTCATTTAACATTTGTATTTTATTTACAATTTACAATGTAAATCATTTAAAAAATTGTATTGCAGTTTTAGGTCAATAAATACTTGCAGAACTCGACTTGTTTATGCTAGCACAGAAAATAAATAATGTTTTTTAATAAAACCTTATAATCTTTTTTCCGTTGTTGTCATACATATGATAAAGTAATATTTTTTTGTATATATAAAAAATTGATTCAACTGTTTATTCGTCGATACTTAAATATATCTGTTATTAAAATGCAGAATATTAAAATAATATATATCAATAAAAAAAAATTAAGATAAAGAATATAAGATTACCAACAGAAAGATAATCCTAATTAAAATGAATTAGTGATATTAAAATAAAATAATGCTTAATCTTATAATAAATTCGCTAATATAACGCATCAGTTTAAAATGCATCATAGAATTCCAAACATTTCATAATTTAAAAAAAAACATCAGCGTATAATATTCGACATAAGAAATTTTTGCACCTTCTGTCAAAAACCTTTAGAAACCTTTAATTTTATAAATTTACCTCAAGTGGAGCTAAAGGTATCTAATTCATTCGATCAACAGTATTCCAGCTAAGCCGAAAGTTCAGTTTTTAATAGGCAATTAAAATTAAAAAATTCATTAATTATCGTACTATATTTCAGGTAGACATTTTATTAATGTTCGCAATTTTTAAAAGAAATTGTAATTGCGAAAAATAGGAAAAACGCAGTTTAATGCAAACAAATAGTTTTCGAGAATTTTTATTTTCTTTTTATGGATTGCCATTCTATAGGTTTCTTTAGCTTCCACGTATGCTCGAAAATAGAATATATTATATTATGATAAATGATGGAATTATAATATATAACAGTTTCAGAAAAGGGATGTAAATTATACAGAGATTGGGTTTGACAGCAATATTTATATCCCGCATTAGTCAAGAATAATAGATGCTTCATATACAAAGAAAGAGATCTTTTGAGAAAAAGTTTTTATTATTATTATTATATA
>NW_017305180.1:1132398-1133247 GCF_001594115.1 Trachymyrmex septentrionalis
TTTCCTTCATATTAAATTTTACTCTGAGAAAAATATTATATTTTTCTTACATTATTTCGACATTATAATTTAAATAAATTGTAACGTGCATAAAACGTGAAACGTACTTTAATATATTAACAGAAGTTCATTCAAATTTATAGTCGTGGGTTATGTTGTGCTGCGGCAATTAAGGCACGTTAATTTATTCTGCTAGAAGCCCCGAATTGTCAAAGTGTCACTTATAATAATATAATGGTGTAAAGTCTCGCGTCCGGAAATAACCCACGCTTGACTTTCACGAAGTAGCAATCCGCTTACATAGCTTAATTATGAAACATGCACGATCACATTAGTTTTCTTAGCGCTCGTTTCTGACGGTAGAACTTACTTTTACAACGACTCTACGTATTTGCCATTACATAAAGCAAGATGATAAGTATACGCATAAATTCGGTTGTTCGGAACACTAAGCTACATTCGCGATCACTCTTAAGGAAGCGGTGAAGTCTTGGCTTTGGTTCATAAGATACCCTTCTAGAATGTCGAAGCGTTTGCTAAGAAAGAAAGTACTAATTATAAGTATTAAAAAATTAATGAGATTATATAAATAAATCGCGAATATCTGTTCATTTTTAATTCTTTGTCAAAAATGTAAAGTATAAGTATATTGAAAGTTAGAGTGTGATACTTGCATAGTTGTGGATAATATGCATTGAAATTAATTAAGTCTCTTGATTTAGATGATACTAGTAATTAAAACGCAAATTGCAGTTAAAGTTTTACAATAATTTAAAATAATAGGTTTATAAGAATAAAATTGTTTTAAATATTAATCTTTTTTCTTTCCGTAATTTTCCGTAATTTTAT
>NW_017305180.1:1133347-1154158 GCF_001594115.1 Trachymyrmex septentrionalis
AATGTTTAAGATAACGTGAGTGGCACCTTCAAAGGCAAGAGAGCTTAGAGTCCCTTAAAGAACAGCTTTAAGTACTGAAGTCTCTTAGCAGTCACTAAGGTGCCGCTTGTTGGCAAGTACGCAATTCTGAGCACATCCGTAATTTATTAACATTAAGTCGTGTGACTAAGCGGAGCTGGTCAAACAGAATGGTCGAAGTAGAGCCCATTTCAGAGAAATGGCGATAGAGACAGGTGGAGAAGCAGTGCTAGAGAGTAACACAGGTTACGTCGTCTGTAACATTCGTCTTGCCGTGACAAGGCAGCAAATTGCTTTTGAGAGCGTTAAATTAATGTCCACGACACATATCTCCTACGTATCTTGCATATAACTGTATACGAATCTTCCGCATAAGAAAACAACCTGTCCGGAGCATATATTGATCTTGAACACATTCGTGAATACAACATGTTTGAGTGGATACATATAATATAAATAAAACTAACCGAGCAGTCAACAGATTAAAATAATTTCTTTGTTATTTGTATCGTGTGCACAAATATATATTTTATCGATTAATTTCTATTTATTGATAAAATCTATTTATTTATTCATATTATTATCGATCTATTTATCGATACACTTTTATTTAAAATGAAAAAATATGGCGAGTTTAATTTCGGCTAATTATTATTATTATTCTTAAAACAAAAACAATAATTTTATTATGTATTGATTATGTCACGTTTTAATTTGAAAACATAATTTAATGTGCAATCTTCCGAATATTTGAGTATGATTTATATTTCAGATATTTTTTTGTCGTATTTCATATTTGAGAACTTATTTAAAAATAAAATTTAAATCGCTTAATTAATAAAAAGAACGTGTATTATTAAAGTAAATTAATTGATCTCTTCTTTCATTGTTCATATCAGATAATAATAAATTTTTATTGCTATTTTAAAAAAGCTTAAAAAGATGCAGCTGGTATTAACTAACTTTATCTATCTCAAATATCTCTGCTATTTCAAATAATAAAAAAAAGTGATATACATACAAAATAATGATAACTTAGCCGAAACGTATTGTTAATGTAATTGTTATTTACGATAAATTTTTTTTAATAGGAAATAATTGCGCATCATATACAATAGCTGATTAGCTCATTTCCTTTATTTGATTTTGTAATTCTCGGGAATCCAATTTATCTTTTTATACTTTTATATACAAAAATTTATATGGTTTCGAGGAGGATATAATATGGTAGTAATGTTTCTTTGTAGGTAGATAGTCACAGGAAATATTTCATAATTAGTTTTTAATTAAAACTAATTGTTTTTAAATGGAATATGCAGTTTTATGTCAAATTTGATAGAACAGGAAATTTTGAGAATAAACGTAGAAAGATACATTTATCCTAACACTCATAGTTTCTATATCTTTATCTATATATTTATATTTAAATGTTATATATATTCATATATCTTATTTAAATATTTAAATATCAAATTGTATATGGAAAATATGAGGTCAATTCGCAAATAATTAATAAATCACGTCACCAAAACAGAATAAAGCATTATTGACCTATATTTCTTCATGTTAATTTTTCAAAAATGCCACATTGAGTATCAAACATCCTATGCAACCATCTGCCTTCAAAAGTTTTCTTGGTTTCTCGCAATAGAGATTTTCATAATGTAAAACATTTCCCTTGTATAACATCCCAGAGGAAACGAAGACTTATATTCCCCTTGGCTCGATAAAGGATGAACCATCCACCGGTTTGCTTGTCGTTCTTGCGACAAGCGTGACATCTAACTCAACACAATATTCACATATCGATACGGTAAAGTGCTCTTATATTCGGACACAAGTGAACAAATATATTCTATAATTTCAATGGAAATTGGATGTTATTTTATAGTTGTTTTCTAGCAGAGCGAATGAAACAGCTAACCATAAAAAGAGAATTCGTATATTAAAGTATTCATGGATAAATCTCCTTGTATAAGCAAGCGAAATTGTATGATGTTAATACATCTTATGGTATCTTTCTTTTGACCGCGAGCCGGTAGTTATTCTTTCCACGATTAACTCAGACGTCCGATATGAAGCTGACATCAGTATGTAATGCGCAACCTTCTTGTGTGTAGTAAGATTTCTCGAGGGACTCGTGGTTCATCCACGGTAGGTGACTGTGTCTCCTCGTTCCGGAGAAACTTTATTTTTAAAGTCGCGTGCGAACTCTCACCATGCATCCCTCTCTAACCACCGCGACCACTACATCACGTAGTTCACTTCCGTTAAACATTAAGGAAGATTGCATCGGCAATAGATTAGAAAGTTTCTAAGAGGAGATGAGTTGCTCAAATTTATGATTTCCGCGGTTGTCTAATTAAGTAACATTTTTTAATTTGTAATGTAATGTTCAATAATTGATTTTATGTAAGTAATCTCTTCAACTTAATTTTGTAATTTACAAAATTTTCAGTATTGAAAAATAAAAAATTGTTTTACCTTAAGAGAACAAAACATAATTATTTTGATTTTATATTTCTAAATTGCATTTTTGTGATACAAAATATTATGATGTACACACAAATGAAAGGAACAATTTAACGTTTTTGCGCAAAACAATAATATTACAGTTCTATCACGAATAAAATATCTTTTGATACAATGCAAGTTTAGTATAATATTAAGTAATTGTGAATTAATATTAGTAATAAAAAATATGTATGTAAATAAAAATATGTAAATAAAAATAAATATGTAAATATGTAAATATGTAAATATGTAAATAAAAATATGTAAATAAGACGTAGATGGCAAGATAATATTAGAATGGACCTTAACGAAATGGGGTACGAGGGTCACAAATGGAGGGATCTTGCTCAGGGACGGGAACAGTGGCGGGATTTGGTATTTGCGGCAATGAGCTTTCGAGTTCCTAATAATAATAATAATAATAATAATAAATAAAAAATATGAATTTATTCCGGATACATGTTTCTATTATAAATATAATATTTATTATCATATAAAGACATAACGAGACATATTGGAAGAATTGTTTTTAAAATAAAATGATAAAATTTATATCAAAAATTTTATTTTGCATCTGTTGTTTAACTGTAGCGATACACATAAAGTTCTTTGAGTTCTATGTATTAAATTAATTTAGATTTCCAATATAGATTTTCAAAAGATCAAAATCTGATCGCATTTTATGCAAGCTGTGCATCATGTAACTAATTAAACCTAAATTGATTGGATCAAATTATTTGCATCAAAAAATAAAAATTCCAATGATTCTGTAATGTTAACATCAATAACATAATTATTATATATTAATAATATTTTTATTGTTTTTGTCATAATTATTAAATGTTTAGTCATTCAAGATACTATTAATCATTGAAAAATCACATATTGCTATTTCATCTACAATCTTATTTTCTGATTTTATATGTATATTAAAACTTAAAATAATTTTTTAAACAAAATCATAATCGAATTTAGTTTGAATAATGTAATCTTAAAGGGATATCAGAAAAGTCAATCACTGGAATCAACTGAAAAGCAGGTGGCATTGATGGCAAGTAAGAATTATAAAATCGTTTCTTCCCATTTTTCAGGGGAATCTCAGAATTGCTTCTCATCGATTGAAGACGTAGAAGCACTTAACGCTAGATCGGCCACTTTTGCGAAGGTTCTTAAGCGGCATCGTATACGGAACACGTTTCACGGTAACACGTTCGCGACGAACGAACATCGCGAATGTGGTATACACTAAAATCTCGCTATTGGGATTCAACGCGGCAGCGAGAGACGGAGACTGTAATCGAGTGCGCGTAGAAGGGAATCTAGGACGGCGACAGTGGCGGCGGTGGCGGCGAAGACAACGACGATACGGAATATTCCTCTTGATTCTCATGTTGCTCCGGCTGTCGCTTCGCTCGTATCTCGCGGACGATCGACTCTTGGATGCATCATTACCGCTTAATTTGAAACTATGTGAAATTATTCGAATTATGATTGCAATCGAACGACGTCGTCATTTCTAACGAGCTAGAACGAGCTAGAGCTTGGTGGAGTCCATACATATATTGCTTAAATGTGAGAGAATGCAAGTAAACATCTATCATAGTTTCTAAAATTAGATTCTAAGAAGTCTTGAATTTAAATCTAACTTAACAGTATTTATATTAATAGTATTATATATACTAGCTTAATAGTACCATAATATTAAAACTTGAGAATATTAAAAACATATAAATTATATAGTAATTCAAATAAATAAAATAATCTTGGTCTAAGAGAAGAAATATTAAATTTTAATAGATTCTTATAAAGATTTTATTAAATTCACGATTACTTGTAAAAAACTCTACTAATGTTTGAATACGACAATATTATTATGACAATGTGTGTATTAATTTAATTAACCTTTTATATTAGGAATTATTATTTTATTTGTATCTATTATCGTTTCTACGAGTATATATCGTTATCTATCATAACACAGTACTATACATCTATGTAAAAGTTTTACAAATTTGTATTTTAAATTTTTCAGCTGTTATTTTTTCAATATTTTGTATCTCATATTATTATATCTTCTTACTGCTTACTTATAATGACGCTATAAAGGAATCTATCTGAATATAGAATGCTTATCAAAATGCTAATATTTTTTCTGTTGTAATGTTGCGGTAAAACTTTTCTCCTTGACAAGGAGTCCTCTGTTGCATGACATGATTGCAATACACACAGGAGTTCTTTACTTTTTAATTTATATTTTAGTTAGTTTACGTTAAATAAACATATTTCAGTTTAAAATAAATAAGAATTGATTTTGCATGTTGATCTTTTAAAATTTTTAGTCACAATCCAATATAAGTTCATTTTACTTTTACATGACTAAGAATATAAATGGAATAATATTGTTTATTTAAATATCGTTGAATATTATATTTGCGTAATTTTAATACTTTATAAACAATGCATTTTTTTTTTAAACTTTTTTAAACGTTCGCATAATGTAATTTATAATTCAATGACTTTTATAAAGATAAATGATTTTGAAGATAAAAAGTGATAAATGGTTATTTCAATATAAACATTCATAAAAACTTGTTAAATGTTTTGCAGGTAGTTAAAAATGGCGATTTTATATCTTTTGTATTAATATCTTTTATACTAACATAGACATGAAAAATATTAAACGTACGAAGGAAATACGTTTCGTAAATAAAACGCGTGCGCTGTCGATTCCCATAAATTTTATCGTTATACATCTGCGTATTAAAGAAGCTCCAAGAAGATTAAAAGTTGCGCTCTAAACTATCTCTTTCTGTAATAAATCCAATTTTTAATCGAGGACAGTTGGACGGCAAAAGCTTCTCCTTCCAAATGCTTTTCGCCGCCATATTTTCCAGTTTCGTAAAAATGTGTAAGAACGAATTTTCTATCTTTTTCCGTTCTGTCTTCGTCTCTCTACTATCCTTCCGAATTCTGATCCCACCATGCGTTCATCTTTTCGCAGACCGACGAAACGAAATTACGTATTTTCGAGCGCGCTGCCGCTGTCGTCGCTGCTTGAAAACTTTTCCATTTTAAATAAGAATAAATTCAGATCCGGAGTTCTCAGAGCTTTTGCGGGAGAGGCTGGCAGCGCAGCGGGGGCAACAGGACACTCTCGGCTATTTCTTTCTTGAAAAACGAAGCGAGAAACAGCTTCCTCTTCGCAGCGTTACGTCGCGAAGCGAGTGAGCGAATCTCGCGCCGTCACCTGCATATGAATTTCACGGCGCGGCTCAAAGTAGATTTTCCACTTACTGCTTCTCCACGCTGTGGTTACATAACATGGTAACTTTGAGGAAAGACGTTTCGTAGTGGTCTTTTGCAATTTTGTTTTGTTGCCAGTTTACCGCCACTTTTTTTTCGTTACGCGCACGACATTTACATTGGAAGAAAACACGAATTGCGGTTATTGCAATTGGTCCCGAAATTGTTTGACGCTTGAGAATTTGTGGTAATACATAATATAACAAGCGAGCGTAAATTGCAATGGAAGATATTAATAGAAAAATAACAATATACTTTATGTAGAGAGAATAGAATTTGAAATTTTCATGATTAAACTTATATAAATTTGTTCAAGAGACTAAATGGAATAAATAATTGGAACTTTATTTAGTTTTGTTTCAAAAACTATTTTTTGATGTATCAAAAATAAAAGAAACAAATTGTTATTATCTAATCGAACATTTGAGAATACGCAATTCCCAAACTAATTGTCCGTATAGTGCACTATTGTATACTCATGCATTATGAGTACATACACATTTTTCTAGTGTTTTTATGAAGACGTAATTTAACGACTGTTTTTACAAACAACTGCCTTGACATTACCTTAAAGCCACAAGACTAATTGTGCACCATTTCGTTGATTGGTTCAAACTATTGTCTAAATGTTAAAAATTGCGATTTTACGCACATATTACGACATTAATAGTTTATATTTGTATTTGGATAACTAATTGTGAAATTAGTGTTGCCACACTAAATTAAAAAACAGCCTTAAGAAATCGTCGATATAATGGTGCACTGTTCGAATAATTAGTTTTGTCATTATATATTCTGTTCGGTTTAGAGAAATAGGTATATGAATTTATCATAATATTTTTCGTAACAAAAGCTAGATATTTTATGAGAAATGATTTGATAGTTGCTTTTCTGGAAGAAGCTATTTACTATTTTGTTGCCAAAACTTGGCAGTGTTCATATCATGAGAATTGTAAGGTTGCGTCTTCAATTCGACTTTGCTGAGACTTCGACGTATCTTGGTTCATGCACGAGATACATGAGATCACGAGTCTGCAGGAACAGCCTTATCTTTGAAGATTTGATTTCGAGATAAAGGAGCGGCGCCGTAGATCTCCAGACTTCCAGAACGAGGATCTCGCGCGGATCTCGAAAAGAAAAGCCACCCCCGTGATCCCTGCGGAAAACCGTCGCTCGAGTAAACTTTCTCCTCGTCTTTCTTTGCGTCTCGCCTAGCTTTACGAAAGCAACGAATTCCGTGTCCGAGAGAGAAAAAGATAGTACACACTGCAGTTTTACGGTCGACGCCATGCGTTTTTCTCGTCAGAAATGAGGTGAGTGTGACTCTCGAGTGATCGTTACGGATTGTTCGAGGTTTTTTGGTTAGTGTAAGCAAGAGATATCTCTTTCTCTCGCTGGGCTTCTTTCGCGTGAAAAGGAACGAAATTCTGTGCTGCGAACGGAGTATCGTTCGCATTCGTTGCAATGGACTCCGATCGATCGCCGTAAAAAGGTTCGATCCGTAGACTCGCATTCATCTTTCTTTTCGGTGCCTACTCTTCTGCTGATCACGTAGCAATCGTATTCGTAGCAGAGAGAAGAAAATTGGAAAGCGATCACCAACACCGAACGAATTTGCTCGTTCGTAACAGAGCAAAATAGAGAGAAATAAAGCAGAAATTAATTTTGTTTTTAAAAATAATCTCCTAAAAAAATATATTTTAAAATATAATAAATTATTAGGAAAATATTAAGATTTTTTATAATTTTTAAATATAGACGATGATATTAGTAAAAATGTATATAAATAGAAATGTCTACTATTATATTAATAATATCATCATAAACTATAAAGTCTTTAACATAAAAAACATATTCTTAATAATTCTGAATAGTAAATTAATATTAATTTACTAAAGCATTAGTTTATTGAATATTAAAATTAATGCAACATTATTCCACGTAACTTAAGAGAAAAAGAGTTTATTATATTCTTAATTTATGAATTCTTTACGTCAGTTTATTTTATTTCAAAACAGCTTCGACAGTTTCTCTTATTTAAAGTACGTTAATAATTTATGAAAGAGAAGCTAATGTACTATTTGCTTTAAGATACTCCTCTTTAACGTCTCTAACTTGTGGTATTGTACCCCAAATTCCAGAGCATCTTTCCCCATTCTGGCATTTGACATTCCTGTGTGTCATAAGGGAGCACTTTGTAGTTTAATTGAAACTAATAAAGTAAAGCGATTCGATTAAGCGACAAACATCGATAATAAACGGATTAACCGATTATACTAGTAGATCTTTGTTTACTAGTGAATATAATCGACAGTGACATTGATTGATATCTATTAATTGAGTTGTTTCTATTCCCAAGTTGGTCAATTTAAAAAATAGAATTTAAATAAATTGACAAATAATAACTTTTATTTAATATTATTATATAATCACAAATTATTTATATATGTGATTAGTCACTAAATTAATCACTTAAAAAAATTTTAACTAAAAATTGAAATGGTAGAAACTATAATATTAAACTGAAAAAATTCAAATAAGAGTAACAATACATTTGGTATCTACGTTTCGAGCTCAGTTTCGTGTAAACAATCAATTGGCATAAGTACAAAAAGTTCATTAATTAATATTTAAAAAAATTAAATTTATTTTTATACAAAATAAAAAACATTAGAATAAATTTTTAAATACAATATTGTCAACAATTTGAAACAGAAATAAATACATTGATTTATAAGATGTGTTTATATAATATATTATATAAAGACCTTTTTATGTGATCTTTCTTTATAGCTTAAATCAGTTAAAAATAAATTCATCTTTGGCAAAAAAATGTCGTTAAAAATTATGAAACGAGATATTCAATAAATTAACAAACATGTAAATAATATTTATCAAGGCTTTAAAAAATACATACATATATATATATATATATAAAATATGTATAAATATATTATTATATAATAATAACATAAAACATTTCACAAACTTCTAGATCATGTTTTAGTCTATTTTTTAACGAGTGACTTATTTAATTCGCATAATATATTATTATAATATATTATATAATATAATATATTTATATAATATATTAACTAATTGATTAAAGTCAACAGGAAAATTATAATATATCATGCTTTCTGAGGTAATTTCTGGTGAGGAGTACATTTGCAGCGGCATTACAGAAGTTTTCACATTCGAGAAAATATCTCTCAGCCAATGTCAGCGACGTCACAACGAAAATGCATTTTGTGGACGCAATTTATTTCGATTGTGGAAGGACTTCTTCGAAGCTAAAATATGAAAACTTCTGCCGCGTTGGAACTGCCGCGGTATTCTCGAAAGGGGAGATTGCTCCACAGAGCGATCAAGATTTAGTTTCGTAGCATTTATTGCATTCCTCAAAAATAAAAGATTCAAATTCATGTTCAATTTTCCCGGAACATAAATATATATTACATTGTTACTTCTTAAATTCCTTTTTATTTAATAGTTTAACCATCAATTTAGTTTCTAAATTAAACTAAAGTAAAAAGTATATTAATCAACTTTTATGTAAAAAACTTAAAGAATATCCTATATATCTTTGAATATCATTATTTTTAATTATCAATTCTTTTTAAATAAATATTAGAAATTTTAGAATTCTTTGGAAAAGAGCCAAAATTCTTTCATATTGAAGTTCTGAGAATGAAATGTTAACTATATAGAGACTTCGTTTCCATTTCGTTTCCAAGCAGCTATAAATTAAACAAATCTTATCAGCCTCATTGTTCATGAGCTAATAAAAAACCATCTAACTCTACAATGTAAAGAAACAGAAAGAGAGTAGATAAAGGGAAATGGCGGGTCTGAAAGAACGATACCACGGACGTGTTGCCCGATTTTTCAAAGGTTTGCTGACTTTTCCAGTTTTCGCGACGCGCGATGATAATCGTGGTGCTATCGCGGTGAATGAGAATTGGCTGGACACATTGTCTCGCGGTTGGAATGCGAATTATTGTGTGTGTAGTGTAGAGCTAGATTTCTTGCAGCCAGCACTCGGTGTGGACGATATCAGAGTGTAAGTTCATCTGCGTTCCGCTTTCGCTTGGAAATTCCGGAAAATATCTCGCGCGACGCGACAGCGGCAGTCGTGCGTTGCATACGAAAGAGCCACATTACGAACCGACATTACTGTTGGTCTTTGGAGAAACAGATTACGCGGGGGTGAACAGAACAATAGGAAGTGTACTCTGTGCTATGTGAAGTAATGCTTTGTTGCGCGCATACCGGAAAATATACAATTCCCATGAGGAACGAAATGCCACGTGGCTCACGCGTGGTACCATCGCATTTCCTGTCGTCCATTCGTGTATGCGCATTTTCGCGTACGTGATAAATTTCTGATATATTGTCGGAGTACACAGTGTACAGGATGTTTCCCCCATCTGGATTATGGACATAGAGATATTTTTTTTTAAATGTTCAAGAAAAAGATAAAAGAGGCAACAAAGCTATATAAAGCGTTGTTGCAAAAGTGATGAAAATGGGGACAATAATTAAACTATGTTAATACAGTAATTTTAATAGACAAAACTTGTTAGTTTTTGTTAACTACTGTTTACATAATATTATATATGTAAAATTGTTTAGCATGTAGTAATAAGTGAGTTAATGCGGTATTTATTTGTATTAGAAAAGAAAAGTACAACTTTTTTCGCAACCCGAGTTGGATCAACAACTCTGAATTAGTGTTCAAATGACTGAAGCAAAACTGACAATTGCGTAATGACGAATAAGGATTTTATTAACTTTATTTCACAATGTAATTTTTCCTTGTGCGCATGCGTGTGTGTGTATATATTATATATTATTATTATGATAATTTTTCGTTTCCTGCATGAAATAAATACATGTAAGAAAATGTAGAAATAAAACGATTCCCCAAAATCGATCGCAAAAAATGAAAATTGTATCCTCCTTTATAAAATGTACTTTTTTTTGTGTGCATTTAAAAATGTGTTCTAGTTTTTAACATTCTTTTCTTTAAAGAAAGAAGCAACTTATTGTACAATTTCGAGTTGCGGTAAAAAGTACGAAAGAAAGTAAAAGTAATACTGAACGTATCACTCAAGAGATTACATAGTAAATTGACTTCGGTGATTTGCAAATTTTAGTTAATAAAAAAGTGATAGCATATAATTTATCTCGACGTACCTTTTTATACGAGTATAATTACGTTAATGGTAAAGCGGGTGATTACTCAACCCCCTAGTTAGATGATGTGTAACGAAACACCTCTAGTCATACACAAGAGCAAAACTTGCGGAATACAACGAAATTAATTCCTCGATCATCCGTTATCGAAATTTCGTCGATTAAATGTAAGAAGAAAAAAAAAAACAAAATGGGAGCGAAGAATTTTTAAATTAACCAATCGTGCAATTTTATTTGCCGATAATTGCCTAGTGAATGATGCAGGAAAGCAAAAGAAAGGTACTTTTAAATTCTGCTAATTACCGAAGTCCGTCCATCTCTCCGTCTCAATGCAAAATAATATACGAGTCGTAAAAAAATCTGTGTCGCGAAGTATTGAAACATGTAATAAGCTGCAACAATACCGTTTTATATTCTTTCAATTATATTTAATTCGATCAATACTAACAGTCGTTAAATGGTTCTTCCCTATCACTCTCTCTCTATTCTCTATCAATTACATGTATTTTATTTGAGATTTAAGTAAGAATGAATATATTACCACTACTTGCGTGACTTAATCGACGTCGTTATAACTTGTATTTCTGCATTTATTCTTCTCTTTTAATATTTATAAGATTATTTTTGTATATGTAATATTTATAAGATTATTTTTGTATATGTTCCAGAAATATTTATGAATATATAGCACGACACAACATGACGTGATAACGTGATGTAAAAGCGCATGTAGAATTTATTGAATATTTGATCAGTTTTCAATATTTTTATTTATTTTTTAATTTTGTTAATTAAATATTAATTCTCAAGTAGCATACAGCGTCTATAAAGTGTTAAAAACGTGTTAACTAATTTATACGTATATAAGCGCTTTTTTAGCGCTTCGCAGGCGCTGCTATGCTACTTGGGTTATTATATTTTATCTTGTTAAACTTTTCTTAAAATAATAATTACATAAATAAATATTATGTCTATAAAAATATTGTTAAAAAAAAACATGTTGCCGAAAGAATTAATTACGAAATATTTATACAAGTTTTGATTTTGAATATTTGCCAAAAATTCAAAGAATGCTTTCGACGCGTTTCAATATAATTCGTTTTTAAATCAAGCCATCCATACGTTCCGTTCCCGCAGGGAAAACCCGGAGATCCAACATGATTTGATTGATTGCGCTCCCTATCTATGAGAAACTCGTGGCGACACATACGATATGCAAATGTGACACGTGTGACACGTCGTGACGCATTACATAAAAATAGGTTAATCCATTACATACTGCTGGTCGTTGGACAGGAACTAGTCTGACATTTTTTCCTGGGACGATAGTCCGTATAACGGGCTATTTCTTCCACAAATGTTACGAGATTTTATGGGTTAACGAAAAACGAACGTGTACGGCACCCTAAATTCCTCCAGGAATTTATATACAAGTATATTCTGCGAGTCGCAGTTGAGAACGTCCCGGATAAAATGGGGCTTTAGAGTGCGTGAGATATTTGGTTGACGTGAAATGGAAAAATATTTTCCGAGGCCTCTTCTCTGTCAACTTGTCTTGCTTACTTAATCGTATGATAATTTTATTTTAAAAATATCTTAATAGAAAAATTTATTAATAGATTACAATTCGTTTTTAAAGTTACCATTAATAAATTGATATATATTAGACATTTTATTTTAATATATTATTATATTAAAATAAAATTTATACTGTAATATGTTTACCAATGATTTTAAATAAAACTTCAATTGTGAACAAATAATTACGATATTAAATGTATCTTTATAAGTTATTTTAACATATAAAAAATGTGAAAATAAATAATACAGCAAAAATAGAAAATGAAGTAGTATAAAGTAAAAAGTTACACTAGAAAAAAAATTTAGTATCTTCAACAAAACTTTTTTTAATTAAGACGTTTTTTAATAGCAACTCAATATTTTGTTTACATAATAAAAAATCTAATTACTTTCGTTTAATATACTTTAGCTTTTTAAATAACAAAAAAAAATATTTGTTTATACCAACTAAACTGTTTAGTTGGTATAAATAAATATTTTTTTTATTTAAAAAATTGAAAAACATATTGAGAAAATATAATTAGTTTTTTGTTATATAAAGATTTGGTTACGGTCATAAAAAGTGCCAGTTTTGCTAAAGGCACTAAAATTTTTTTCTTGGTGTAAAGCAAGCAAAAAATATATCTAAAAAAGGAAATATGCTTGTGAAAATCTCTCTGAGAAAGAAAGTCTGCTTGTGATAAGAAAATATTTCTATACTGAAAATGACGTGTGTCACCATCCACGAGGCAAAAAGAAAGAAAAACACGACGAAGGAGGGTACCCAGTCAATTTTTCCGCATCATATAACGATAACAGGTATTCTCGTTGCAATAACCGCTGTGACGAAAGAAGGAGAGACAGGAAACGAGGAGAATTTGTTGTTCTAACTCCAGAGAATTGTGAAAACTGATCTCGCTCGTGCATCATACTTCTGTTCAATCGGGCCTTTCGTGCTTACCGAAATGAAATGTCGAACTCTAACCGTTCCTTTCAGGCCTGTCTTTATTTTTGTCTCGAAATGTCGTTTAAATTGTCCCAAAAATTGCGCGATATTTTCAAAGCTATGATCAAACTATGAATTTTTTATGAACTTTGTTCTGACGAGGATTTATTAGTAGGATGATATCTGCGATATCAGTAATATTATATCTATTGTTAGAAGAGATTGGGGCCGATTGTCATATAAGATTGATTGTGTTAAAAAAACTGATAATTCAATCAGTATATGGTACAGCATTTTTTTTTATTATAGATTACTGATTACTATAATATTAAAGTACTGTGCAAAATGCTGCAAAAGCGTCATATATATTACACTTATAATGACTTTTAAGAAAATAAAATTGATAAATTTTTCTTATTTCCTTTTTTAGCATTATATACCATTCGCGATTTTTTGTCACAGAAAATAATATACCTTAAATAATAATTTTTATTGCTATTAATTAATTATTATTGTAATAAAATTTATGAATATAATTTCTTTTACTAAAAACATCTATGCGAGGAAGATTGACCAAAATGAGTCGAAATTAGGTGACAGTTAATTTTAATCTTTTTAGACACATTTTTAGAGATTTTATATTTATGAATATAATATGTTACTTAGATATATTATATTTTTTCATTTTTCGTATAGAAACTATAGTAAAAAAAAAAAATTATGTACGTTTATGTTAAAAATAATTGTCTTAATCGATACTATAATTTCCTGAAATATACATAAACCACTACTAACATTAAAATAAAGACCATATTTTTTACATGTTTATCCATATAGAATATATTACTGCAACCCCCCCCCCCTCACCCCGGAACAATTAACTTCAAGCATGGGGCTAATTTCATTGCTTTATTTAAAATTAAATAACTTATTTGTATAATAATGTATTTAATATTTTTTTAATACTTAAAAAAGAGGGAGAGATGTAAACGTATTATAACGTATACAATGTTTCAAAATCGTACGTTTACTTTTTTCTAAAAATAATTATTCAAAAATTGACAACTAGCCCAGGTTTCTCTTGATTGATTTAATTATTTTCATCTCTCGCGTTTGTCTCTTAACTTAATTATTAAACCTTTATGAATACAATTTATAGGAATATCGGATTCATATGTATGTAAAAACAATAAAGATGTAAAAACTGTGCAAAATTGAAAATGTAAATATCAATCGTGAAACGCACTCTCGATTTAGATCAAATATAATAATAAAAAAAGTAATATTAATAACTTCTAAAACTTATCATTGTTTACAATAAAATAAAATCGAGTTAACAAAAAAAAGCAATTTCTATCAAATCTGAATAAAAGTTAAAAGAATTACATCAGTTTATACTTATTCCAAATAGAGCAAGAAAATATTGATATATCATTAATGGAGCGAGAATAAGTGGACAGTTTTTATTCTTCATTATATTCAATTTGCAAAGAAGCGTACCTATTGAAAAATAATGGTAATCGCCTGTCGAAAAGCGCAATCGTTATAATGCAATGATGATAAATCGTCGGACGCAAACGAACAATTAATCCCGCCAGTATAATAAATAAATGTACTCACAGTTCTGGATGTGCTGTCGCCATTTACCTACTGCTCCATCATTTCGGACATTTCCCATGCGGATGCTCATTCATTCCCGGCATAATTGCGAAGACGCAATCACAATTGTATACACCTTAGGTATAGAACATAAAAGTCATAATATCATCTCATACAGCACAGAAGCTTGCAGTAACATTGCTGCGATGTTTCCAATGGTATTGCAATGTTCATGGAACGTTGTAATATCGCTGGAATGACTGTACTGTATAGAGTATAAGATAAGTTATCATGACTTATTGTGCTGTTTGATTTTTTTCTTTTTCACCCTGAAAAGAAATAAATATTTGTTTGAATAGTTTTAAGTAAATATTTACTAAATATAAACGTATATCTATTTGATACAAAAATCATTAATTTGATTTAATTATAATTCTTTTATTGAGTAAATGTTTATTTAATGTTTATATATTATTTAAAAAAATACGTATTAAGATTTAGTAAATTTTTTAAATGCAGTGAAAGAACGTAGAACGAACGTTGGAAAGCTCCAGTCGCAAATTGTTACGTAAACAATTAAATATACGTTATGTTGGTTTGTTACGTACTATTATGGTGACATGAATGGGTTTGGAAAAGTACCTATAATGAAAGACCTTTCTACCTACAAACTTAAACAGCTTTGCCGTACTCCAATTAACGCGACACTATAATCTCCCCTCTCGTTCGGTTTAACATACAAAAGATTTGGTGGATATACTAATAATTAATTGTAGATCAATACGCGATGGTAAATCGATGTACACTGCGGCTTTAGTTACTCAGTATATCCTGAGTTAGACATAAATTGTAGATTGTGGTGGGTTCTATTTTGTTTAGATGAAATCCACGGATTTGATGAAACGTAATTAATTTGCCTCGAGATTAATCGACATTAACGTTCGCAACAAACACATGCGTTTCTTCGATAATCGCGATTTCCTTCGATATCACTGATAAAGTTCGGAAAATTTAAGATATAAATTATAAACGGTATTACATTCAAAAAATGAATTAGAATTATTCCTTGCTTAATAATTTTGTCAGTCTTTAATGCTTTCTAACTAATGTTTTCAAGATCATAATTATATTTGATATGACATTTTTTAAATGAGAATAATGTAATTAATATAATCATAAGGTGTAGTTAGAATTTTGTTTAAAGGGAGGCTAAATTAGAGTTAAAACTTCTAAAGTAGAAAGAGTAGGGAAAATAATCGAATAAAATCGACTATTAGACCTGTTTTGTTTTACATTATTATTTTTATTTAATTACTGATAGATAAATCATAAAATACATATTTAATTTATTAATTAATTTTATTTTTCTCTTAAAATTGTAAATTAATTCTTTGAATTAAAAGAACTTAAATCTAGTCATCTTAGAGTTTTAGAAAATCTTTCTATAATTTTCTCTTTCTCCTTTATCAAAATTAACATGTTATAAATGCTTATTAAGCACAATCTATGAATATATAATCTTTTTGTAATTATTTTTGTTCTTTTTTTAATTTATGGAAGTCCCTTCTGTTTTTTCTTCACTACACCCATAAATATAGAGATTAATAAAAATAATTTTATCCTGTCACATATATATATATTTACATTATAATATTTTTAATAGATACCTTGTTCACTGTTGTGTCATTGTTGAAACGCTACTGCTTTCATCCGAAGTTAGCACAATACGAAACAAAACGTAGCGATTCGCTGTCGTTCCATCCAGTCGCTACATTCAGAGTGTCGAAAAAGCCAGTTCATCGATTTATAATCGCTACAGTTCGCGCGTATGCACAGCACACAAAAACAACGGGTAAAAAATTCACGATTACCGAGAGTAAATGAGATTAATTATCCGACGGACTACGTGTGAGCGGCGTATCGCGCGTCACTCTCCATCGTGAGAGATGCATCGTGTGCCTAATTAAGCATCGAGAACATCGTTCGAACAGCCGAGCGCGTTTGATGTATTAATCGCATTAAGACACGCGGCAATGATCGGCCGTCCATCGTTATTATGTTCGAGTTATGTTAAGCGAGCAACACGTAGCGGTCGCAATTTTATTACATGCTCACGCGTCACTGGCGCGTCACGCGGCTCAACGGTTTTTCGTCTGACTAGCACGCCGCGCGGGTGTCACCTTCAGCGTCAGTCAACTGTTGTCAGTCAGTCTGATCGTCGACTGTGTTTCGTTCCATTGCGAGATGACGACGCGACGGGATCGTATCACGTTTACCTGATTGAGACTCAACTCCGTGAACGTGTGCCCGGAACGACGTTGAATCGAGCGACACACGAACGTCGTGCGGCACATTACATTAGCATCGTGTTAGTTGCGTGTACGATCGTACGTAACGCGCGGCGCGGTCGGCGGTCTCTCTCTCTCTCTCTCTCTCTCTCTCTCTCTCTCTCTCTCTCTGCGTTTAATTTCTCCGAGATACCGAGTTGGCGTCCGCTATCGCCGCATTGTTTATCGGACGTTTCATCGTTGCACGCTTGTCGACGCGCGCCGGGAACGTCGGAGTAAGATGTCAATTAGATGGCAATTAAACGATATTTGTTCCGCAGCTGTCGGATCCCTGATGCGTTTTCCGTTAGATTCGGAATGTGACGTCACCGCCGGCGCTTTGGTATGAAGTTGACGCGATTCAAATTTTTCCTGCGCAGAAACGTATCGAGTGCGCGTAACGAACATGGAACTGATGGAACGTTATCGAACGCCAGAGGCGAATAATCGTTGCGTTTCATTTCGCTTTGTTTGTTTATTTCAAAATGAGTCGCCCGTACAGTAAGTTTCGGTAAATGATTGTCAGTAATTAGCCGAAATGACCATAATCAACTGTATTTTTCCTCTATTAATTTGTATACGTGTGTGTATATACGCTCGGAACAATGGAACAGTTTTGGAAAAGCTGTGTACTGATTGGTAAACATTTATATATTTACTCATCTCTCATATTCTCTATTGTAATCATTTACTTATTTCTAATGATTTAGCATTATAATAATCGTACTGACGAATATAAACATTATTTGTCATAGTTCTGTCATTAAATGATTATATAAATATTAACAAATTATTATTATTATTAACAATGATTTATTTCACACATTTTTGATAATAAATTTAAAAATTATTTAAATTTGTTTTCAGATTAACTTACGGCCTTATCACCACAACCCCTTTCGACATCATTATGGTGAGTAATGAATTAATGTGAAACTGAGAGCAAAACGTTGTAGTTTTGTCCGCCAAAAAATTAGTTATTTTAAATTATTAGAAAGAATTAAAGAGAGAATTAAAAATCTAAAGATGAGTACTACATTAACTTCTCGGAGTTAATTAAAATATATAACACAGTTACTGACGTCGTATAAAATCCATTTAATTAATCAAATTAAAATTAATTAAATTTAATTAAATAGTATTTATTTATATATTCATAAGACTTATTATATATTCATAAAGTATAATTCGCAAACAATTTGACTGTACTTCATAAAATAAAGTTAACTACAAACGTTTTGATTCTAGATTTGAATCTTCTTCAATGTGTAATTGGCAAGATCGATTACAAGTTTTCAGTTTGTATATACTCACAGATGTGTACGAACATTGTTCCAACGTTTGTAATGTTACTGCAATGTAGGAACGTTGCAATGTTGCTGCAGTATTGTTGATCTGTACTGCATGGGTATTAACTGAAATCTTGTATTTTCAATCTTGCTAACCGCACTGAATATATTTTAATAATTTAAATATGCAGATGTCACATAAAAAATATAATTGAATGGGTTTAATAGACCTTCCGTCAACTCTGGAGGATTAATATTTCGGCATTAGTTCTATCTACATATTTAAGATGTGATGTACAGAATATTCCAAAACTTTTATGAATCCTCGTACTTATAACATTTATTATTATTTGAGTTATAAAGTTATGTTCTTTATTACAATTTAACGTAGAGATTATATGTTACTGAAGCTCGAAATGGTGTATTGTTAACTGTAGCAAACTATTACAGTGTATTCCCTATTTACGAGTTTTTTTCCCTTTTTTCATACTTTTTCTATTCTGGCTTTGTATGTATACATTCAATTCACTAACGATAGTTGAACCACAACAATCATTCACGGAAATACAAAAGTGTACAATGGCGAGCATTCGGTTTTTTTTATTTTGACGTTCTATTGTCACAATATCGGTTTGTCTTGTCGATTATATTTTGTGTTCGAATACGATACAGAAACTCTCAGAAAATAGGAAACATACAATAGTTTAGTATTCACATTTTATATTATTTCAAGTGTAATTTTAAAAGGATCAAGTATCAAGATTCAAGATTATATACATGTTCATAAGAATACATTACATACAATATACATAATAATACGAAACTTAAATATATATATAATAAAAATCCAAATCTAGTAAAAAATATATTACGGAAATATAAAAGCAAGTAGAGTGTCAGAGAAAAACAAGATAGGTATATGGAATTAACATATGTATGAATGTTTGAATCAGACTAAAACAAAAATAAAATTAAGTGTTAATTAATATAGTTATATTATGGAAATTATTTTAGGAAATATTGATAAAGTTAAAACGTTAATAATATGTTATTCGAGCAAATATTAAGTCGTTATCCGAAAACTATTTTTTACGGCCGGAGAACGACTAATTACAGCTGTTTATTATTAAAAAATTTCCAATATAATTACTATATTTTTTATAATGTAAATTGTTATAATATATGATTTTGATTTTAACAATATTTAAAATTAATAATCTTTGCATAAAGTAGGTATTTAAAATCTAGCATCTATTAAATTTAATTATTATTCCTGATAAATTAGTCTATTGATTAATATATTATGTTTACTATTACTTTGCGACTCATTATGCTTGTCGAGTGGGTGAATTGTAAGTAGTAAGTTTTACTTAATATTTTAACATGGAAAGGCAAATTTAATGTAGTTTAATTTTAATTAAATTTAATTTTAATTTAATTGAAACCTACATCAACTGATTAGTATACGTTTCTCGCGCGCGTATCTTTTGTAAAAAGAAGTCTGTGGACATTCTGTATACGTGGCACGCAAGCGTTTGTATATCATTCGTCTCATCAGCCTGATTGGGTCGTTTCAATACATGCAAAACGAATGTCGCACGTTTTGATCAGAGTCCATGTGATTGTCCAATGCGAAATCCGCAATGTTGGTACCCGCCATTTTCATGTCATCCAACTTCCTACACGCGTTGTATTTACGTGTAAACCGCGATGGGTATATTATGCTTATGCATTTTACAGCTCTCTCTCTCTCTCTCTCTCTCTCTCTCTCTCTCTCTCTCTCTCTCTCTTTCTGTGGTCTCGTGTAATCTCCATGTTCTCGTACAGGTTGGTCAGAAATAGTCGGCAATCGATAGTAACGATAGGGATAGAAAAGAGAGTGCCGGGGAGGGTCGTGTAATCTGATGCTGTAATCCGTTAGCTATTCTGAAAAGCCGATCACATAATAATTATGTCGCCATTTGTTGCAAGCTTTATATGAATGCATAGTGAATTTCACACACACACACACACACACACACACACACACACACACACACACACACACACACACACA
>NW_017305180.1:1154258-1157611 GCF_001594115.1 Trachymyrmex septentrionalis
CACACACACACACACACACACACATGCGTGCGCGTATGTTACTCTCTATAATTGTATACAATTTATAATCGTTAGATATAATGCACATGGTATGTAATGTATTACAGAATGAAATATATAATCGAATGTATCGCTTAATTAAAACGATTATTAGCATGAGTGCTGCTACCGGCAGTCGTGAAAGAAAATAGTTGGATATTATTCGTAACGAATTCCGTATGCATTAATACATACAGACGTTATCCCGCTTAACCGATTAATTCGTGCAGCAACGACGGACGGTTTAATCCCGTCGGATAATGACCGCCTGCATGTGCGGCATGAACGTCTGACGCTTAAAGCCGAGATGAAACTTCTGTGTGTAATTCCATTAATTGCGGCGTAAATGTGAGCCGGAAGAAATATCGTTACAGACTAAAATTTCTTTCTCACATAATGCATTTTTACATATGCGTGCAAGTGCAGTTGATGCGGCTGTCAGGTAAATATTAATGCTTTCAAATGGTAGACATATTTTTTCCGCAATTCGATTGATGCATCGAAATAAGAAATGATGGGCACTCCCCTCGAACATATTTTACTCGAAAAATAAAAAATGGAGAAAATAAATTGTAATTTAAAATATAATATTTTTGCAGATATATGTTAAGAGTACTAAGACATTATTTACTTTTAAAAATTTAATAAGATTTTTTATCAATTCTCTATATTCTAAATTTCTAATAGTGAAATCTTACTTCAAGAGAGTGAAAATACAACCACCCTTGAACAAAAGTGAAAACATTTCACTTCTTAAAAAAGAAGTGACAATTTTCACACTTTTTAGTAAAATTTTACTCCAGAAAAAGTGAGATTTCACTTCTTTGAAGTGAAAATTTACTCTAAAAAGAATGAAAATTGTCATTCTTTTTCAAGAAGTGAAAGGTGGTTGTATTTTCATTTTCTTGGAGTGAGATTTTCGCTGCAAAAAATTTAGAATGTAAAAATTGTGCACGAGGGAAGATGTAATCTTAGCATAAAAATTAGGAAATAATTTGCTCGTTCTTTAAAATTCTATCCATATAGATATATACGATTTTTTTCATGATTATGTCAATTATTATTACAATGTTAAACGACTAAACCATAATAAAATTTAGCGCTATTCTTACTACTAAATCCTTCCAAGCCGCGTGAAAGAGAGTTGAACGATTGTCATACAGACATTTCTTTATCATCGAAGTTCAATTCTGGGATATTAACTATAATCTATGATTCCGCATGGTCCGCCGGTAAATCGTGCATTAGACCCCGAGAGTCAGCCGAGCGATTTTCTAACTCTCCGCTCGGGAGCTCGCGAGCGTGATCGGAGTTAACTCTCGAACTCGGTGGACCGCGCGAGGCGATAAAACACAAGTAATATCCAAACTCGAGTATCTATCGGTGTTCCTTATGCCGGTCGAGTACGCGTGGTCGCGCGATGCATAATATTCCGTGACAAATGGCGGATACATGGAGACGTATATACCGTATGGGCGAAAGGTATGATGAGAGAACTGATGAAAAGAGAATGACGGACGCAAGGCCGTTGGTATTTCTGCAGCATAACGAAATGATTATTCTCACAGCTGTACGATAGATACCACAGCGAGGAATTGTTCTGCGTTCCACGATTATACCGTCGACATTGCGATGTGTACGTTAGTGTATACAAGCCGATCGGATGAATCCACAACCTGCTGGGTATTACTGCATTAACCAATGGAGCTGGAGACCGTACGTGCTATCTGACCGAGAATTCCAATTTCGAAATCCACGGTCCGTTCTTGAAACAAGATCAAAGTTAGATCGCGCCATCGTCGATCGACGTGCCGCAATTCGTGACCTCCTCACAATAGTGGCGTTTCTCCTATCGATTTGTTACATATTTTATTAATAATATGAAATGTATCTGAAATCTTTGATATTCGAAAACCACAGCGTTGCCTCTTTTTAATTTTTTTTTTATTTTTTTCGAATAGAAAGATACTTTATTTATTTTATCGGTATGTTTATTGGTTATTAAACCTTCGATTTGGTACGTTTTAATTTTTTGTCTTTTTATTTTATTCTATAATATACGGAGAAAATATAATTATATCTATATTTCTTCAAATTATGAGCCATTGATTAAATTAATTTGCGGCTACTTTTTCGAGGTTGTCTGGTTTCGTTCTACCGTGTCATCACGCTGGTTTCGCGGTAAAGAGCAGCCTTGTGCAACGGGCTTTTGGGTGCACTGGAGAAGTGTCACCAGTGAGGTTAAGCGGACGACGGTGACTAACGAAGTCGTAGTCCGTTAACAGTGTTAAGCGCGCGGCACCGCAATTTACTGTTGCCACCGCCGACAAGACCGGCCTATTTCCGACGGAGGCACGCTCCGTCATATACATACGAGTGACATCCACTGTGTAGTTGTTCATATGTGGATACATATCGTAGTATGTAGTGCGGATATAACATCTCGTGGTACGAAAGCAAGCTCGATAAAATAATGTATGTATTATTACGTAGCCGATTTCCGGAAATGGATTTATGAGGATCACTCGACGTTTTCCCAAACTGTCCATTGATGCATAGCCCGTGAAATTGCTCTGGCAACGTTCTTAATAACCACCATTATAAAACGGAGCTGCAATACTTCATTGTAGTACCATTTCGTTCTACAGTGGTCGAACAAAACGACAACGCTAGATCAAGAATTTTCTCTTATTGAAACCGAAACTGCGTATGCGGAATCGCGAAATTAATGTCCTTTAAATGTTTTCTCCTTCCTGAACGATAATTCTTTGGTAAAAGTTAATATTCCTTCGTTTACGCTATCTAAGGATTCAGAGAATGACATGTTTTTAGTGTTTTTCTTGAAGTTTGATATAATTAAAAAATGTTCGACGGATAGCAATATAAACATTTATTTATAATTAGATTTATTTGAATTTTTCGGATAGCTTAAGATTGATATTTATAGTCCATTCTTATATTTAAAGCCTCTTAAATAATATCATAAGATACTAATATAGTTCTGTGATTTACTTATGGCCTCTTAAGAATACAGCTAAAGCGTCTTAAATATAAGAATAATGATCTTAAATACAAGAACGGATTATAAATGCTTAAAACTATATTTTTTTATTTAGTTTTGTAATGTTGTTTTTATACAATTACTATTTTATTACTTTTGCTTATAAATATTTGAAAATTGTACGAAAGAAAATTTTTTTTTTCAGTAATACGAATATATATTTATAAAGACATAATGTAGTTTTTTAATATTTTTAAAAATTAATTAAAAATAAATTCATATTAATTAATTTTTTATAATAGAGTTTCAATTT
>NW_017305180.1:1157711-1159831 GCF_001594115.1 Trachymyrmex septentrionalis
GTAACTAACAGTTCGTTGAAATTAAATAATATTTAAAGTAAAAAATAACATATAAATAAATTAAAATAAAAAGTCATGTTTTTTTATTTTAATTAAAGACTTATTATAGAATGTTTATTATTTGACAAGATAGTATCGTAAAATTGCTAATATCTTTCGATCAATCTGCATGGGCAATTTAAAAGTTCTCTTGGTTGTTTGATTGAATTCGTCTTGATTGAAGTTTTCTCACGGGTTTTCAACACTTCGGTGAACCTCGATAAAATTGGAAGCATACAATAGTCTCATCATTTTTTGTAATATGAAATATCGGTTATTGTACTGAAGTTTTTTTGATCATGTCTCTTGTTTTTGAAGTTTCTTTTATTAATTCTTCCGTCGGTAGTAAATTTTCTTTATCGGATCTAGAGAAAGAAAAATTAAAAGATTCCTTAATCTGTTCACACACACACACATATCATTTCTCATTTTTATTTATATTTTAATTATGAACCCAATTACAAGTTATATTGCAGTATAAAATAATAGAAACTTTCAAGCTGATAGATGCTATATTTAATTTCATACTAGATGTCTTGAAAAAAAAACAAAACAATAAAGTCATCATATTTTCTAGTTTTCTAGAGCTTGTTACATTCAATTAAGTTTGAACTTAATTAATATTAATATTATAATCGTATATTTAGCTTCAAACATGATTATGACACAAATTATGTATATATAATAAAAAATAAATGAGATTTTTGTTTAAGTTATATGTGTGTAAATATGGCGTGGCACATTCGGTTTCGATTCTCATTTATATACTTCTTTAAGATTACATACTTTTAAGAATACTAAAGGCATAAATCTTACTTTGAATTCTATTGGAATGGAATATGTAGATCACGTAAAGATAACTCAATGCATATTAATGACTTAATTTTAAGTTGTTAAGTTTAGCACTTGGATATCAGAGTACTTTTACATGACATAGTTTTCGATTTTTGTCACTGTGATGACTATCATATATACGTATATTTAGTGTTACGATATAAATTTGAAATTACATAGTCATTTAAGCTAAATGTATGATGTAGACGTGGATAGACTGTACCAAGAGTATAAGATAGTACAATGACCGAACCAAATTTAATGATGTATGGGAATATATGCTGATGATAATTAATATGCACAATCTCGTAAAATATGCAAATGCATCTCAATCGCGTCAATTACACTAGCCAACAATTCCATTGATTATACACGTTCGTTTTGCCTAATTATGCACTTTGCCCGTTCATGAGGAAACCGCGAAGCACTACAGAAACGAATTGGTCATAACCGATGTACGTTGAGTCATAACTTGTACTCTCATACAATTAACCCACGTACGTAATACATAATGCATTGCTGTTGTTGTTTTGGCAATAATACAATTAGCGTAAGAGATCACGGTATAGTTAAATTTTACGATTGCAAAGTTACGAATGATCACATTATGTTGTTTGATCGTTATGCAATTTTAGCAGTCTTTGTTTTGTGTTTTGGTGGATGAATGATACACATAGAGTTGTTGGAATTCATACGTCATTATGAAATTGAGTAATGTAATGTTGAACAAAGTTACAATAGAAAAATAAAAAAGAATCATATAATAGTCAAATTTGTGATCAAGAAATATTATAATGGGTGATTTGGTATAAGATGAGTTAAGTTTCCTTTATCGTTATATAGATTTATCTCCTCGTTTCTCTTCTAGGTTATATTAGATTAGGTTAGCTTAACTTAAGTTTCTCGAGTTCATAGAAAATATGGCGGTCTATGAGTTTAGGAGTTCCTTATTAAGTAGAAGATTAAACAATGATATGGATACGAGTAACGTTAAACTAATCCATATTAACGTCCCGATGTGCTTTAGTTTCTAATTTATCTGTAAGAAATATAATTTTCCTTTACATATCTGTTTGGAAAGTATATTGGTAAACATTAGCATACTTACGTATGTAGGTACCTATGTGTAGATTTAATTGTTTTAAAACTTAAGTTTATACAGAAAACAAACCGTTTTAAAAAATAGAACTATCGCCGCGTAATTTTAATTTTTAAATTTAATTTCTATACAACATAATATATACACA
>NW_017305180.1:1159931-1180391 GCF_001594115.1 Trachymyrmex septentrionalis
ATACTTTCTAAATTTCTCTCTCTCTCTCTCTCTCTCTCTCTCTCTCTCTCTCTTTCTGTCTCATAAACATAAATTATTTTATAATATATATTATGTATATAACATATATATATTCGTAATTTTTTTGATTATTTATCAATGAATAAATTTAATGTGCGACTTCTACAGTGCTAAATTTATTTTGAGTAACACCGAAGTGTATAAATTACTGCAATATCCGATATCTTATTGTGCCTGTGACTCTAGTTTTTCTCGAATACGTATCCATCTTCACTACGTTAGAAACTTGGAGTGCTTTCTCGAGAATTGATTTATCATGATATGCAGCTTCGAACACCGTAAACAACATTATGTACTTTTCGAGCGTAATGTCGACAATTGGAATATTCGCTAGAAGAAATTCAAGAGTTACGAACGTGCACATCATTATATCAATTACTCTGAAATTTTATCATTCACATTTTTGCAATAATTTTTTGACTGTTCTTTACTGTCCAATAAACCTAATTTATAATTTATAATTACTCAAAGTTGCATAATGCAAAATAATATTTTTACACATATAAAAAATATTTAACAGGTTTTTATTTTTTTTTTAAAGAAGGATTAAAAAATGTATTTAAAATCGCCATTATTATGGTTTATATGTATATGTATAAATGTAATAATTGAATTAAATTTTTTTGTTTAGTTTTTTTCATTTACTTATTAAATTTATTATGATATAAGTATTTATCGATTTTTATACATCAAGCTTTTATGTACATTATAAATAGGATATTTATTTTTTTTTAAACAAATGCAATTCCCCATTTCTATAGTCTATGTAAAGATGATAGCTTTGCTACATGTGAGCAAGGGTTCGCACTCAATTACTCGCTACAGCAATAAAGCTTTATTGTTCTCGCGTCGGCATCGGTCCGGCATCGATGGCGGGTGCTTCGCACGTTGAAAAATTTGTGCGATTAATTCTCGTAGTTATTGTTCTCCCGTTTAGTGGGATTTTGGTAGTGGTTTCCGTTTCGTAACAATTGGCGATTCGAAGACTATGATCACTATGCTTGCTTTAAAATCCTATCAGATTTATAATGCGAATTCCATTAGAACCATGATATCTAACTTAAATGCAGGACTACTTAAATACTTTCCTAACAAGTTGGTATTATATTTATACATATAGTGCACAAGATTAGCATTAATGACAAGTTGTGAAAAATTAAAAATAAAAGGAATTGACATATGTGTTTTAATTCAGATTTAAACCAAGCAAGTATTTTCAAATGAATGTACCTTTTCAAAGAGTGCTAACGGTGTCGCATTATTGGATCGAGTTTAAGACAAAACGATTTTTGCATTCAGAAGTTAAACTTTCTCGGGCAAATCCGACTACTGTCGTTTAAATAAGTTGACATTAATTGTTTAACGAGTTTTTACATTCAGGATGTAATCAAATTTACTTCTCAAGTCTACATTTGTAATTTTAATTAATTGTCGTGAACTTGTTATATATATATAATATATAGTTTTCTGAGGGTTTTTTAAAATTAATAATTTTACTATATTTTATTATGTTATTATTTTGGTTATTTAATATTTGAATAATTAGAAGTTCCAGAATTCTTTTTCTATTCTCTTATATTTCCGGTTTTAGAAAAATATTGATTTTTACAGTTTAAAAAAATTTTAGTTTTCTTTAGAGGCGTGTTAAATGAATTTTTGCACAGAGATATTTATTTATATGTCACCGATAAGCCTGTCGATTAATGTATATACGCATATGGACATACGTAATTGCATATACTCGGACTCAACAGCATGAGCACATACGTGTTATGTATGTAGAACAGTGAACTGGTTGCAGGTTTACTTCGAAAGCGACTGTTTGACATAGAGTGGATTAACATGGAATTAGATACACACGTTCCGGCTCGAGAAGTGTGTATAGACATTTCTGAAGTCCACCCACTTTGTCTCTTCCTGTCCCCTTTCCGCTGTACCTTCGATGCATCGCCGTTACTAATTCGGTAACCAATGAAATGTTGTTTATGTTCTATCGGAAATAGTACGAGCGATATGGGGTAATGGTCATCTGTTATACGATATTGGATTGATTCCTGTAGCGATTGCTACATGACTCTGTGTAATTGATTTGACCGGACCGGGCACGAGCGTGAAGCCGCGGCTAGCCTCGATAGATATCGATAAGATATTAGTCAGGTTACTGTAATTGTGTGGTTGGTCGAGTCAATTAAAATGCGATTATGCGCCGTCTTGTCTCTCCTAATACATATATGAAATGCGCTTGTTTCCCGGCATCGCCGTGGATAATTAATCTAGATGGTCAAGTTTCCTGTTATTGATACGCTGAATCACTTACTTCTGGTTTGCAAAAATATTTGATGAATTTAACATATAATTATAAGTGATTATACATTTTGAATGATGATTTCGATTAGTGTTAAGAAATGTATAAATTATAAATGTCATAATGGAAAAGACTGAAATATTGCTATTATGGAAAAATCAAAACGTTTCAAAATTCATTTATCTGTTTAAGACTTGTTAAAGAATAATAAAATCTTGAAGAATAGAAATATTTTTATAATAGCACAAATTTTAAAATAATAATAATATATTGTATATTATTATATGTAATTAAAATATAAGTAGTCAATTAATATTTTAATTCGAATATTTTAACTCTGTCAATTATTGATTAAGATCTGAGAAACGTTTTTATTATATTTTTGCATACTAATTGCGTAAAAAAATAGTGTTTCTGTCGGTTGTTATTAATTTCTCTTCTTTTCTTTAATTTTCTTTGTGATTATGAGGAACTTAAATAGATTAAAATACATAAAAAGAATAGAAGAAATGTAATTATTTTTTAAATAAACGCATTGTTTATATTCACAATACATTCTGTAATAATTAATTCTTCAATTTTAGCATAATGATTATACTCGATAATTGAAACGTTATATAACCTATTTTTATTGACTAACGGTTTTAAAGGTCGATGCTAATCCATGGAACAATAATAATCTATTTTTATGTTGCAATCAGATCTGCCTTGAAGGTTATTCAAATCAATAGTGTATTATTTTTTTACGTTTTAATGATCCCGTCTGGCTTGTTTTTTTTTGGTACATCAATGAGATCAATATTACAAGAAATGATATAGAATTCTCGTCTTCCGATTTTTATCAATTTTTATTGTTTGTCCAACATTTCTTGTTTTACACTCGAGTGATTTTAATTAATTTACCAACCTTTAATCATATCGAGGAGATGTGTGAGAGAGAATAGCTTACAGAAATGTTTCTGCGGCTGACGTGCAACAGAGAACTAAGCGTAACGAGTATTGTTCGTCCGCTTGAGAAACAATAGGTACCCTATTTCATTCATCCGTCTACAATTACACGAAATTAATGGAAATGAAAATCGGAATCCGCGCGGTAACATAATGAATGCCGTTATACACATTAGGACACATTCGCTCTTGTATTGTCGGCAATTCGCATGTTAATACGCTATACGACCTTTATTATTTATGACATCCGGGAACAAGAATGTATATATACGAAAAACTAGTTGCCTCGTAATACTGTGTATAATATTGCAATAATACTTATGACTTTATCTTATTATAAATTCTGTTTTTATTTAAATCTAGTACTATCAACTTGAATTCGCTTGAAAATATTTATACAGATGTCTAGTATTTTCTCTATAATCGATAGTAGTATGTTTCTGACATACAGTCAAAATTAATTTGATCAGCCCGTTTTATCTACAATAAATTTCTGATAACGATTGCTATGCTCGAGGGAATTAAAAATCGATCAGTTTAAGATAGAGGATTTGAAGGAAATTTATAAACTTTGACTTGAAATCCAATTTGTCACGAAGACTTTTTATGATTTTTTGTCGGATGAAATCTTGGATACTTTTCATGAAATAGAAATGCAGGAAACTAACAGTGTTAAGCATAAGTTTATTCAAGCTGTGTTAGTTATAGAAATATGTGTTTGTGTTGAATTTCATTGTAGTTATATGCTTTATAAATTGATGTTTACATATGTTAATGTATAATAATAAATGTTAATCTATGTTAACAGATATTAATAAATATTTAATTAAATTTTTTTCATTAAGATTTTGATTAAAATTAATATTAGAAGAATTTATGTTCTTGTTAGTTAATACTTCACTTAAAAAGTTAAATTACACAACAAATTATACAAATTAATTTAAATTATACAAAAGTATAGAAAACTTATAATTAGAGAAACGTTTCAAACGATATACTTCAATATTAGTGTTAGCAAAAAAAAAACATTAATTATTTAACAAAATGTTCAACTAAATTTATTTTATTAAGCTTATTTGAAGTAGCATTTTGATTATTCTTATTTTAATAACTTGTTCACAGAGACAACAAAATTATTTTGGAAATATTTATTATACAGCAGTTTACATGATTATAATATTTATTAATTAAAATATGTATAATATAACCAATTTAATTATTTAATGGAAAGGAGGGAGTTGTGGATTTTTTGTTTTAATAAAATAACAATCAGTGGATATTTATATGATATAACTATTCTTGATACTAAGTTGGCCAAAAGGCGTTATCAATTATGGTAGAAGTTCCGACATAGAAAAGAACAATTTACAAAAAACTAAAGAGGAAAAAAGAATGTGGTAAAATAGGAGGAAGGATATAAAATATCATTAACTAGTATATAGTAGGTATAACTTTACAGTGTGTTTACACATCTGATACATGCACTACATATTTCGTTACGAAATTTAGTTCAATTATATCATTTGAGAACGTCTATTAAGCTGGATCCCTCACTATCGAAAATCAAGTTCGGAGTAGATAAAAAATTTAGTGTTTTTTAGGTGCTAATTTAGTACCTTATTCAGAATTTTAATGCTCAAACCGTTTAGTAGCAATACAAAAATGGGGGGGGGGGCCCAGTTTAATGACATTTGAGAGCCACATTCAAGACCTCCAAGCTAGCATGTAGTTATAAAATTAATACTAACATACTTCTCAAAACATACAACTTGTGAAATTGTCTGCTATGTAACTTGTAAAACTGAGATGCAGCTTTTACAATAACGGAGTAAACATTAATGACCAGTGGCCATGTTGTAAAGTCTAAGCAGACTGTAAAGAAATAATTTTAACAATCGCTCCCAGAATGTAACATCAACTCTGTTACAAAATATCGTGATATTACATAATCTTCCATCTGTTTCATAACCAATCCCTTTTTTCTAATAATGTCTGTAAAAATATTCATTATCAGTTAACATATCGCACTTTAATATTTTTTATTATTCGTTTTTATTATTTGTAATATTTGTATTGTTGTTACAACAATATAAACGAGGTAAAGTTTTTAAAGAATACGTGAACAAAAAGAATCAGCTAAAACATTTTTTTATATAAGAACATATATAAATATAATAAACATATACATATAAACATATAATATTATATATAATCGAGCCCATAATCAGTTTATTCTAATAGTACGGTTTATATGACAATATCTCTTGATCGTGAAATCGAGTACCACCAATCCCGAATTGCTTGCGGTGATGGGACAGTGGTTGGTCATCTCCAGATTTGATCTCTGGTGTCTACGTCCCCACGGGAGACACGTCAAAGCTGTCGAACATAGATCGGCAAACATGCGGATTCGGGGCGTCCACGCATTGTGGTGACGCTAGGAACGGTTCAAAGCCCACGGCTGACCTGCTGACATCCTTGGTACATGCCGTCAACGGCCTTCTGCGATCAACCAAATCGATTGCCTTTGTCAAGTTGAATAGACAGAAAGTTCAGGATATATTTAATTGCTTTACTGTTCAAATTCGATTAAGATGAGTATATCTCAAATATAGGAAGGGAAGGTATAATGAATTCCATGATAAAACTATAAACTATAATTTACTTTAATATTTTTTATGTTTGTTTAGATAAAGAAGTATTAATCTTCGATTAATGCTTGTCATCTATTCTGAGGACTTGATTCCTTATTTTAATAAAACTTCTGTGATAAAGGTGCTCCTGAAATAATTTTACGAATTGCGTTACAGATAACAGAACAAAATAAAACAGAACAGAATTTATTAATTTTTAAATTAATTTTAATATCTCTATGAATATATGGTGTCTATATCTATGAAGAATGTATATATGTGAATCTTTTAAAATTATATTATATCTATTACATATATATGAATCTATTATGATTGTATATGTCAGTAAGTGTCAGTCAATGAGTTAGTTTAAAAAAATCTAAAGGACATGTGTGGATACAGAAATATAATGTTGACTTGCTAAATTGATTTGTTTATTATTATCTTAATCAGTATATAACAAAAATTCACACGTTTTTTTAATCGATTTTCTAATATATTATAGCATGTTAATGATCAAAATCTTCCTTACTCTATTTTAATAATTTAATAAAGCTATCCGTACAAGCGGATTATATGAATATTTTAGTTAGTTTCTTGCGTAATTCGATATTCATTTGGTGTGGTCAAGAGAAACTTGAATCGAACATATACGGAATCTCGAAGGTATCGTTGCTCTACAAACTGTCAAGCATATTACATGCGGATATCATTAAATATTAGGTACGAAACATTTACTACGAGTTCAATGAAGCTTATGGGAACGAAAATCAAAACTACAACACACTTTCTGCATACCATATACATGCACACGTGCGCGCGTGTTATTCTAATTATTCTTTGCCGTTATTTTTGTTCTCTTTTCCACTCTGTTAAGAATCCGTCGGCCTAGCTATCCACCTCTCTAAATTATATAATAATGCGCTATTTACATATGCGCTCTCAAAATTCGCAAAAAAAATTTTTGCGCTTATTTTATTTAGCTAAAAAAAAATTTGTTGCCGGGAGAGGGGGCTGAATAGCCTATCAACACCCTTTCCCCTCTCCACGTGTTATAATAAAAATCGATTTGGAAAATCAAATCCACAGGATTTATGCGCTATTTATGCGCTTTTATATTCACGTAGTTTCAATTTTAGCGTTGCTTCCCTTTTGGAGCAATCAGTCATATTCATCCCTAAGTTGTTCAAAATTGCAAAATTACACTATCTAACTATGCAAAATATATCTTCGATTTATGCACTACTATTTCCAAGCAATTTAGATTTTTGCGCTGCAACCCTTAAGGGACTTCTATCTTAGAGTAAACAGTAATATTCGTATCTAAATCATTAAAAATTATGAAAATACATGCTTTAATTGTGCAAAGTATATTTTTTATCTTGCGCTATGAACACACTATCTTTTTCAGAATCTTTTTACATTATTATCTCTGATTTTTTAATTGAAACACAATTGCTTGGAATTCATAGCGCATAAATCAAAAATATACTTTGTCTGTTAAGGGTTGCAGCGCAAAAATCGAAATTGCTTGGAAATAGTAGCGTATAAATCGAAAATATATTTTGCATGGTGCAGATAGTGTAATTTTGCAATTTTAAACGATTAGGAATGAATATGAGGAATGAATTTATTTCAAGAGATAAGTCCCTTAAGGAGTGCAGTGCAAAAATTGAAACTACATGAATATGAAAGTGCATAAATAGCACATAAATCCTTCGTATTTGATTTTCCAAATCGATTGTTATTAACACGTGTACAAAAGGCTGACAGTCTATTCAGCCTCCACACATCAAACTTTTTTTTTAGCTAAACGAAATAAGCGCAAACTTTTTTTTTGTGGATTTTGAGAGCGCATAAATAGCGCATTATTATATAATTTATTTATTAAGATTTGGTTTAGTGAGGAAAAAAGGGGAGCAGCTAGGCTGACGTTAAGAATCCCGTTATTTTATCTTAGACTCGTCATATGCTGTCAAATGGGAAAGTTTGTAAACTAGAGCAATTCGTTGTTAAAAATACATACATAATACTGATAATTTGTTTAATCGCTCTAACCTTGGTAATCTAAACAATATTACTCTACAAATATTTCCGTTTTCTCGTTTATAGTAAAGCCGATTTTCGACAAAAGTGCTCTTGATGGTGGAACGCCCAGGCTCTTACGTGGTCGAAGTGCTCTAAGATGGAGTGCTCGTTAAACAAAACGAAACAAAGCATCGATCGATTTCCCTCGGATCTATTTACACTTCTACTTGATTTTTTAACGGCTTTTTGAAGATTGTTTTTCAATAAATAGCACCTCTTTCTATTACGTTATTACATTACTCTGTAGATAGCACTCCGGAATTTGTTAAACATAGTGTATAAACATAATGTATAAATAATAATATTGTCCCATCATCTATTGACGCTGACGTCATCACATTGATCGAGTGTTAGCTTCAGTAAAATCACAGCAAATTTATCGAGCAGCGAATTGACAAAATGATTCGCGTGCTTAAACTGTTCTTTCTTGGCAAGCCGTGAGATTGGGATAGCGATCAGAGGAAATGGAGGTATCGACCGTTCGTGCGCATCGCGAATATCGCCGCCGGGACATTGTATTTGGATACAAACCAAAGGCACCGCTTATAATGTCCGCCCGCATAACCCGCGTAATCTCCCTTTTGGTTTACAAACGTTATTCCACGAACGAAATATCGTTCTTTTTCACGTTTTCCAACCCTGCGGCATGTCTTGCCGCACACCAACCAGGGATGTACAAAAGCCATTTGTCGGCGTCGATGTGTGCGTGTACAAGTGTATACGTGTCTAACGTGTGTACACGTGCGCATCTATCGACTTCACGAACGGAGTTCTTGTATAACTCCAGCTTGCCGGAACTTTAATAGGAATTCTCGTAGAAACGATCGATCGCAAGCAATCGTCCGCCACACCGTTTGAGGAGTAACTCCAGTTTTCAATTATTACAAACGTCATCAGATCGAGTTTCAATTATTGTAAACGTCAATGTTCTTATTAAAACTCGTGCGACGATATCGCAATGCAACGTAATAAAATTGTAGGAAAAGAATTCTACGTGATGATGCGGATATAGAATGGCCTCGTGATTTTTTATGCTTTTGTACTCTCGGTTTGATGCGACATCTATCTTGTCAGAATCTCTGAAATAATAAAACTGGTTCTCTATATTATCACTGTTACTGCACCCATTTTTATGAACTGATTATCATTATTATTAACGTAGTTTATCGGAAGTGATCTGTCCTAAGGGAGCTATTTCCTCTGCGACTATCTTTTTTTTCTGGCGTCCGTTGATTAGCTGCTCACCACTGCCGACGAGTAAGTGGCGAGAAATATTATCGGCGACGCCCATTAAATATCGAGCCCGTTAAAACGCCACCCATCCCGGATAAACGCTCGGCGCCAGAGCGACAATAAATCCGCGGCCCACCGAGCTTGCATGCTATTGAATATCACGCGAGCTAGATTTCGTGGGAACCCCTGATGTTGTTGAGCTACGGATTTTGGCGCGACGCTTCTGCTCGTTATATCCTGCAATTAATTATGATAAGCAGTAGCGACGATTAATAGTCGCCGCTCTTTCGAGAAGAGGCAGTAATTACTTCTACGCGGCAGTTACCGGTGATAACTCAGTAACAACGCTAACATAAACGTGCGATGTGCAAATTGCGACCTTCCTCTCTTTGAAATATGAAAAGAAATAATCTGACATTTTTCTAGGTATTGTAGGAAATAGGCTTTTAGAAAATTTCTTTCAAATTTATTTTATGAACTAGAAAATAGAGCTAAGTAACAAACAAATTGAAAGGATATTATAATAATATATTCATTCATATATAGAGAGAAAAGAACAATAAAAGAACAAAGGGACGTTTCGAATTAACTGAGTTTATTTTCTGGCCTCCACTGAATAATTGGTAACTACTCCATCGTCTATGAATGAGTGTCAAGAAATATTATCTGTATTTTATGAATTATACTGTATAATCATACATTTTTGTTTACTGAAATTGTGGAAGTCGAAAATGATATATATATGAAAGAGAAATATTTCAAACAGCGTGGACATAAAATATTTTAAAAACTTCTTTTTAGACATCATATCATAAGAAATAGATTGTTATGAATCTTATCCAGATAGTACCATCCAAAATCGGAATGTGAAACGTACACGTAAAGACGTGTATCTTTAAAAGACGTACGTCTTATGTTCCGATTTGGAACATAATGTTATCTCTGAATAAGATAGAATAATTTAGAATAACCCTCTTTTAGATATAAATTAGTCTTCTTTTGTAAGACATTTTTCTCTTTAAAAGCAGTTTTTTAAGTTCCTTGTCTTTAATATTTTAATTCATTTATGATCTTTCGAAAAGTTTAATAATTCTGCTTTCTATAACTCTTGAATAAAAATTTCAACACACGTATAAAATAGATATTGAATAAGATGTTCGGAAAGTTCACGTAGAATATGTATGTAGTTCATTATGTTTATTAATTTTTAATTAATTCTAGCTACAGATTTATTTTAAAAAAATAAGTGAGAAAAAATTTAAAATAATTATTGAATGTGATTTCTTAACTATGAATGAGTCTGATGAGTGAAAAATTTATTATTACATTGTACGAAGGCAATGAATTTTCATCAGTCTTTTGAAATACGGAAATATTTAACGAAATCGGAGAAATACATATTCCACGGATGACGTGGTAATTAATTTCTGAAATTAAAACGTGATATTTTCTCGCACGTTATTGCTTTTCGCGTATTTCTTGATATGTCTACAAAGAATTTTATTTGGCACGAAGAATTTATAACTCTCTTTATGTGCACTATTATATCCAACAGTGAAAGGGTTGAGTATTTTACGGAAACATCTCGATGTGCTATTATATAGATATTGCGCGAATTATGATGCCACATAACGATGGTTTATTTTACCACTTAATTAATTTATATGCATAGTATGCATATAAATGTATGTGCATAGAGTACATGTACTTCATATATTGTATTAAAAGAGTAATTTGATGAGTTATATAAACAAGGTGCAACTTGAATAGTTTTCTGTTGTTAAAAGGATTTTAATTTCATGCTTTTTGATCATATTAGTTTTATTTTTACTCGCTGAAAAAATCAAAACATAGTGAAAATAGGAAAAACAATTGAAATTTAACGCAAAAATTGATTTTTATAATTGTAAAATTTATTCAAACAGAAATAGTCATAAATAAAGATTTTGTTTGCGATATTTAATTAAAGTATAATTTCTTTTGCATGTATGAAAAGTCTATTATAACTATTTTTAGAAAAAGAGAGTAATGTTAGAAATAATTAGAAACTTTTAAAGTACATAAAATGTAAGAAATCTTTCCATCATATTTTTCTTTAAGACAGTTGTAAGGAAATGCAGAAAAGAGAGTAAAAAGATTTTTAAACTTTTCTTGCGGTTCCACTGATAATGAAAGATGCTGCTAGCTCTTTATAGCAGTTTGCAGTGCTCTTCAATTAGGACGAGTCCACTCTATTTTTTTATTTTACGTGTCATCTTTCATAATTAATGAGAGAGATTGAAAAAAACTATTATAAGTTACACTTATAATAAAATGAGTTAAAGCTAATGAAATTAAAATTGTTCTATTAAAATAGAAATTATCTATTTATTTTTGCAAAAGAACCGCGTAAACTATAGTATTTGTTTAATATACGATGTTGCAAATCACTGAAGGTTATTTATTGCAAATATTTGTTTGTTTATGTGTTTTTTTCTTCTAGAACTTCGTGATGTAAATTTATATCTCATTCACGATGTAATGTTTATTTTTAATTTGCAGTTGCGTTAATTAATCGGTTGCTATTTATCAAATAAAAGGATAAATAATTTCATTTGTTGTGCATAATATATTCTTTTTTGTCATTCAGATTTTTAAATGATAACTTCTATATATCCATAAAATTGTCCTTTTAAGGATTCGTGAGTGGCGTACGCGAGGTCTTGTTTGATAGGTATGGAGGAGATAATTCCGTTTCTCACTTTTCGCAGAACATATTTGACCCTTGACAGTAGATAAACCTTAACTCCGTACCGTTATGTAAGGGCTTCAATTAAATCCAGCACGAGATACCACGATCCATCGTATCTAGCGCGTCCGGTGCGAAATTGTAACGGTCGTGCCGTAAGCCAATGAGTGTCTGCCAGATAATAGTCTAGATTCCTTCAGTGTAGTATAGCTTTATATACGCCTATTATACGTTTACTTTCCTTTTATGCTAACGTGACGTGTGGAGGATCAATTTCTATATATCTCACTTCACAATTGAGATTTTATCGACGCATTAAAGAGTAAGGATTTCCGACGTAATCTTACAGAATGATAAATTAGAATGGTTTCATTCCGTTGTCCGTTCTTGGTTTATTTATCCTTTGTGTAATGCATTTAATTCTATTAAAATATTTATTACATTTAATGATTCTGATAAATGATATTATTATTTTGAAGTTTGAAATACATTTTGATGTACAAATTATACATCACATTAAGGACTACTTAAGTCAAGTCGAATGGTGTATTGTTTGTCTTGAGAAAACATCAGGAATATAAGAAAAATCGTGATGGAAGATAATAAATTGAATGTTATTACATTTATAAATGAAAAATTGTTACATAAGATATAGAAACGCCGAGAATAGCAACAAGAACTATAGTGTTACTTAATACGTAACTTGGAGAAAATTTTCAAGCAATTGACGAGCATATAATTTCAATATAAAATAATCGTTTTATTTCGAATTCCAGCTTGAATAACAAATACGCTTATTAAGTTATTCTACGTGTTTAAATACTAAAGATAGTTTTTATTGATATATTAATTACCGAAGTTTATTGATTTATTTAACAATTTTTTAATTTATTGTCTTTGATATATTATAATATTTTCTGCTATATTATCGATATTTCTTCATAATAAGCGATACTTGACTTCGCTTAAGTAGCTCTTTATAATAATACTAAATTTGTATACCTTGGAACTCCATTATGTCGAAAAACAGCTGAAACTTAACACCCTCCTTTATGATCAAATTGATTGGTAAATGAATTAAAAATCTAGTATTGTCGTAATGACGCTAACGTACATATACTTAAATATATGCTACTATAAATAATAAATTATAGAGCTTCAATAATTTTATATAATAAATAAAGAACTAAATTATTGAAATTTTATGTTAATTTTATGTTGAAATTTTGTTATATTAAAACATTAATATAAAACATATTAGCAATGTAAAAAATACATTTGGTTATTAAACGATTGTATATGTACTAGATCGATTATAGATAGATCGGTCTCTTGTGTGATACGTCAAAGACTATAATTGAGATTTTATCGACGCACCAAACGGCGCCAACTTTTGGCGCAACACGTGCTAAGGTTTGCACGGTGCAGCAAACTTCAATGACCTTCTAATCGAACAATGATCAAACGACGTGTCTAATAATCGCGATCACAAATTACGTCTTAATATGAGCAGGTATTTCATTCCCGATCAATGTTTATGTTGCAGACAAAGCAGCCGCCTCAATTTCTGTGCCAAAAAGCGCGATGACTGCCAGAATTTCTTGGAGACAACGACGTCCAGTTGGTGAGTTATTTTGCATCTTAGCATGTATATTTTAAATTGCAAATCTAACATTATATAAGAATTCTTGAGTATTGCTGCAAACAAATTTTTCTAATAAGCTTTTACGTTATCGATTTTGCAACGAATATATCTAATTTTCATTTAAATATTTATTGATATTTAAATATTGATTATATTTATTAAATATTTAATATCTTATTCTTGTCAGATATTTGTCAGATATTTTTCTCGAATAGAGTACTGATCCTGTAATCAATTTTAAACAAAAGTTTTTTTAGAAAAGTTGTATTGGAAATTATATAATTAATTTTAGAAGTCAAATAATTTAACAATTATATCTCTGTTGAAATAAAATTTGTTTGGATTAAAAAACACATTTTAATATTAAATAAGTTTATATTTATATATATAACAACAGAAATTTTAAAAGTTAATTATGTAAATTTAATTATGTGAAATAATTAAATTTTACGTAATTTTAAATATAATTTTCAATGCTTTTGCATTTCATTGATTTTCAAAATTTTCTGTATATTAGAAAAATTTTTAATTGAGACTTCAATAATTTTCAACGAATTTTGATCTTTTTATATTATAAGTTCAATATGTAAGTTACTTTAATAAATGCATTAGACTTGATTAGACAGATGGTGAATAATTCTACATATAAAGTTGATATTGAAATAGCAGATTAAATATTATTCTTTGACTGGAAGTTGCGAAGTTTTACGGTGCAAAAGCGCGGATGACGACGAAACTGAGATTAATTTCTACTAACGCGGCGCTCGATGAAAACCCTGTCGATACTTGCGGAATTTCTCGTGTTGTGGAAACGGCAGTGCATCTTCATCCTACCGTTGCGCGGTACGCATTAGCAAGTTTTTCGACGATGCAGTGCGGTGGCGCGATAAATCATAGTCGAGACTCCAGATGAGAGACGACGGATGAAAAATGATGTTCTGGCAAACGAACGCGTTACCGTGGTCCGAGCAATCCTGAAATCGTACTTCGGCTAAGAACTTGTTCGCACAAAAGCGAGCAGAGTGTTGCCTCCAAATCTTATATGAATCTCTTTTTGTTTTCTAAAATTTTTATCTTATCTATAAAGGCAAATAATTAATTATTTTGAAGAAAGATAACTACATATTGAAGTTAATTAAAAGTTTTTTGCTTTAATAATAATGACAAAAATTTTATCGAATACTATTACGGTATCACACATTGCGTGGAATTGTCGATATGGCAACTATCGACAACCGTTGATTGGCAGCAGATGTATGGGTCTAAGCCGCCTAGAGCTCCGAGATTTGAATGCTACAGATTGTGCATTCGCAATCCACATTGCGCTTGAGGTATTAACAGGGTATTTAGTCAAGGATATGCGTGAAACGAGAATAATCTTATACGTATTAAAGTTCACCGTAAACATCTGCATAAACGTAAAACTAATATTAAAAACATATCGATTTTAAAACGTTTATATGACAGAGAATGAAAAAGAATATACATATCTATTTTTTCTTAATTTATATATGCATGTACATATATGTAAGTATATATTATTTAAGAAAATTTCTAAAAAAAATTTATATACTTATTTATATGTAGCAATTAAATGAAATGGTCTCTCTCTCTCTCTCTCTCTCTCTCTCTCTCTCTCTCTCTCTGTCTCTCTCTCTCTCTTTCTCTCTTTATTTTTCTAATAAAATTTTTATTTAATAACTGTCATATGCGACATATAATGATTACAATCAAATATATTAAATTAGCTCTAAAAAATTTTGAGTAATACCTTTTATTTTTTCATATATGTTAAAATAGGTTATATTGCAAAATCATAGGTGGTGCTGATTATTTTTGTATATTCCGTGATAACAGAAGTATTAAACGTTAAATGTGATATATTTTACATGAAAAAATACATAATTCAAATTCTGTTATTAAAATTATTTCTGTTTGCTATAATTAAATATATTTTCTACGACATTTAGAACGTATAAAACTAAGTCATACACATAATAAAATAGTATCACATAGGTATTATTTATATCGCACCTGTGAGATATTTAGAATAGAACGAGAAAATCTACTTGTAAAATAGTTCGCTGAATTTATTATATTTTTCGCAAAGTATCTCGTATATTAATTACGGTGAAAAATGTGCGTGCTTCTCATTGCCTACATATAGTTAACAGTTTAAATAATGAGTAATTATCTTATAATATATGTTTTAATATTGAAGTCATTACCTGACCAATGAAAATATAACATGTTATACGTACATATCTCACGATTTTGTCTCGTATTCTAATTTATATCTGAATTTTTTATTATAAAAATAAAAGATTTAACGCGCGTGAGATCAAATCATATAAAAAATTTATTTATATTATAATGAACATTTTTCTCTGAGAGATAAAATATGTTCCTAATTTTTTTTATAAATTTAAATACATTTATTACATTTTTCTCTGTGGTATAGTAAAACTTGCTATATACAATATATATAATATATTTTTAGATATTCTGATAAATAGAGAAAATATTTTGCATAATTTGATAATTTTTAGTGCAAAGTTAGTTAAGTTTATCTAATCAATGTAATCTAAAATGTAACGGTAAAATGATTAAAATAATTTTATTTAAGGCTATTGTTTTATTATACATGTGAATGATTTTATAAATTATTAAAATGAATGCAGATTAAAATAAACTATATAATACATGTAACATATTTATTGTTAGCAACATATAAAAGCAGATTTTTATAGACATACATTTGAGTCTAATTCATATCTAAAAAATACTAATTGTAAGCTGTTCTGTGTGAGAATATAGAGTGCAATTGAGATTTGAATTTAAGTTTTACTAGGGATTTTGGAAAGGGTGAAGTGCAAGAGAGGGTGTGCGAGCCTTGAAGTTTTAAAAGGGTTTAGGTGAACTTTTGAGAGTCTTTCCGGGGGAAGTTCCGCCGTCCTCGAATATCTGCTTTGCGTGAGTTGCATTCTTATTCATAAAAGTGAAATATTGTAAAAAACTTACAGTTTAACAGCGCGATGAATAGAATTGGAATTTTTTGACATTATTCGTCTCTTTCCAGGCATAGAAAAAGAGAATCTTCAATCATAAATGATGAACGAAATTTACATGGAACATATTGAAGCTTTGCTGTTTATAGATTTTTACAGATCAATGAATATTTTAGCACATACGTCTTAAATAATTTAAAAAATTGTTTCGAATATTAATATCAATTATTTAACAAAATATGAATTTAATGATATTATTATTATTATTATTATATAACATTTATATAAAATATTATGAAAATATTAATTGCATGTTTCTATTGTTTATCTGTTATATTTTACGATGGATTATGAATTCAGTTTAAAAAAAATTAAGGGTTTTTTTGCACTAATGTATGTAATATAAATAAAAGAAAAAAATAATAGTATTGTCGACAAAATTATGTTATATTAAATTTTTTTGAAGATTTACATCACATTGTACCGAAAACTATTAATTAAATAATGTCTCATTATTTGCATCAAATTTTTTGTCTTTAATTAAAAGATTAGTGATAATTTTCAATAATAATTACGTGAATATCATTTCAATTCTAATAATTAAAGAATATTTGCGGTGAAAATATTGCATTACTAATCTTATGCGTTTTGATTTGTATGAAAAATAAAAAGCGGAGTTTTTAACAGATTAGATAAAATTTATAGATGATGCGAAAAGAAATCGAAATTGAAGGTGAGGGTACGACAAATGAAACGGATCGGAATAATGAGGAATAATCATTAAGGGTTTCTATTGAAAAGTCCTATTATCAACGCGAGACTAGTCCTGTGAGAGTACCTACTTCCTTTAACAGGAACTCCTCCCATGAACGTTGTGCACGTAATTGCCGACCAAGGAAGCAGAAGCTGAGCTTCGAGGTCGCTAATTCTTTTAACAGTCCAAAAAATGGCGGGAATAATTCGCATAAGAGGCAGAAGTATCTTTAGGTATTTCTAATTAAAGACAACTGAATAATATAATTCAAAAGAATTAGTTTATTTATTTAAATTTCGTTATTATATTTAAATTCTGAACATATAGTTAAAAATATGTAACATTTTTAATGAACTGTGATAAGTTAAATTCTAATTAAATTTTTATAAATTTAAAGCAGTTTTCCAAAAGCTTTAGAAAACGTGTAATTCTATGTTTTATAATACTTATTTTTAATTAATTGATGTGGTGTAATGAATACTGATTAAGTTTAATTTATAAAAAAAAATTGATTAAAAATGTTTAATTTTTTAATTACATTTAGTACGGAAAAAGAAGCTTTATTATGTGTTTTTATACAAACACATATTTTTTATTACTTATATATAATATATAAAATAGTTTCTGTATTGTTAATACAGAAATTTAATATGTTGTAATGAATATCGATTAAATTTAATTTATTGAATTTGTTAAATTATAATACAGAATTTGTTAAATTTATTACGGTCAATCTTTTAATTACATATTATTATTATTATTATTATTAGGCGTTAGGAACTCGAAAGCTCATTGCCGCAAATACCAAATCCCGCCACTGTTCCCGCCACTGTTTAATTACATATGTAGTTATGTAAAAAAAAAAATTTGTATGTATTTTTATACAGATACATATTATTACTTATTCGTAAGTTTTTGCATATTAGTCCATATTTTTTAAAGATTCACATTTTTTTTAAATCCACGTTTTTTTAAAGACAATTTATATCTTTAAAAAAATGTGGATTTTATTGAGATTGTATATTAAGAAGGTGTATTATATTGTTATTTATATATATTGAGTTGCTGCTGCGTTGCTGCTTAAAAGTAGGCTTACATGAGAAAAATATTATTTCAAATATTATTAAGTTTTTTATAAAGATATTTATATGAATTATTTCTTAGCAACTATCTTATACAAATGCTGCTTCTTTTGCTATACATAGAATTTGAAAAAACATGACAAAAAATCTTTTAAAAATGCACGTTCGTGGTTTCTAAGCATTTGCACATATTGATTTATGCTCGCGCATCGTCGTTTTCCATAAATTAAGATTATCCGCTTGGCTTAATTTTACGCATTGTATCCAGATCCTAGGACACATTCTTGTGCGCTAGGATATCGTCCTCTCTCGAGAGAGGATCCGCCTTTTCCACGTTTGCTCATGAACGAACTTAATTCACTGCTCGCTCATGCCGAAATAGGTTCCATCTCTGTGTCACGCCTTTTTGTAATTAACATTGAAGATCTGCTTGATGAGATTTTACTTTTATGCAATTTAAGTAGATTTTTTGTTGTGCATCTAATATACACCTAACTTTATCTATTAATCTTTGTTATTATCTGTTAATCTTTGTATTTATCATTATATAATTTATATCGAAGTTTAATTTCAAATACTCAGCAAGTTTTAACAGCATTGGCATTTAAATTCAATTTTAATAAAAAATATTATAGTATAAAGTGCATAAATTAAAAAATGAACAATAATAATAGATAATTTTATAGAAAATTATCTTTATCATTTTGAGTATTAATTAAAAATTTTTATACAATTTTTTATTCCTTTTGTGTAATAAAGGTTTAATCAGAGATAATTAAATAGAGTTACTCGTAAAGAAAATAGGCCACTGTATCGTTACAAGCACGGTTTTTTTGCGAATGAGTACACACACATTTATGTATATGTTTATTGAATTTTCCTTCCCAATGCTATGTGAGCACAATTATTCTCTCTATTCACTTTTTCTCTACCGTTTATTAGGTGCAAATTTTCTTCTGAAATTCCATGAAGTATATCTATGAAAAATTTTCCCTTTTTTTTTGTACGTATTTATACAAGAAAGTTCACAAAATACCATTTAATTACGGTCAACAATTTTTCAAAATTATATTTACTTAAATTTTTATTTCATATGAGATTATATTGTTTTTATAAAATCTTCTTGTAACAAATATAAATAGAAATATTTTACGAAATAATTGCTTCAACTTTAAGTCAGTATTAAGTAAGAAAGTTATTAAGCATATGTATAATCAATTATATGTGATAAATGTATTATTATTATACAAGAGTTGATTTTAAGAGTCATAACTGTTACATGAATATTTTGCAAACATATGAACTAATCTGTACCTTTTGCAATATTAATTTTGCAGAACACTATACACGATTCACATTGCTTAGTAGTTTAATTTTCTAGCTCAAATAATTAGATACTTGAACTGTTTATGGTTAATTTCGGATACAAAGGAGACGTATCTTCTCAGACGTATTGCATGCGTTGGAAGCTTCCTGTAGTTGCCACGTACTCATTTACATGCACGTACATGCGTGTATGTTGCTGCAATCAATTCTGTGCGGCAACGCATTCGACATGCGAGCTTCATGAAACACTTTAGACTAAACAGATATTGCCTTTTATACTAATTTCGCATACAAATGCACGTGCTTTTTATAACTGTACTAAAATTTGAAATGTTTAATATCAATTTTGTTAATGTATCGTAATTCTTAAACTGCATAATATAATAACAATAAAATTCAATAATCAGTAAATCAATAAATTTTAATTATTACAGAATAATTTTAATTATTACGTAATAAAGTTGAAGTAGTATTATTTTGGTATTAAAAATTAGAAGATTAAAACTAACTAAAATTATAATTATAATGTGATTAATTATACATACGTACACACACACACACACACACGCGCGCGCGCGCGCACGCACGCACACACACACGCACGCGCGCGCGCGTGTGTGTGTGTGTGTATGTACATAAGAATACATTAT
>NW_017305180.1:1180491-1205752 GCF_001594115.1 Trachymyrmex septentrionalis
GCGCGCGCGCGCGCGTGTGTGTGTGTGTGTATGTACATAAGAATACATTATGATATAGTTTCTATAAATCATATAATATTTATATATTAAACATAAGCATACTTAACTTTTTTAGCTAAAACACATTTTAAAATAATAACAAAGACAGTAAAAAAACGTAATAGTGTGAATTTATTTTAATTTCATGCGTACTCTTTCATGCCGCAAGTAATTGCAGTCATGCGAGTTGCATGCGTCACAGTGCGCGGTTACATTCTATAAAGATGTTTCAGCTAGCACAAAGCTGATTGCAGCTATTACCCTGACAAAGGGTGTATGCGGTTTCGTAGTTCCTTTGGTGAAGTCTACGTGAAGCCGAAAACAATGCATCGTCTTGTGCATAGAAGCGCATTCGACAGGCGTTGCAGGATGATAGAAAGCACGTCTTGTTAATACTGTCATGTTATGGAACAAGGAATAATGCATGAATGTATTAAGTTGACTATTATATCAAGTATCGTATTGTATACATTAATTAGTTAGTAGTGTATTTATGTATAATGCAAAAATAAAGTGATATTTTTCATATTACAGTATTTTGTATTATAGTATAAATAACAAATATATTTCTCTTCGTACTTAAATTGTGCAAAATAATATTAAATTTACTAAATAAAGTATCTTAATACCGCAAATGTGAATACACAGCTGAGTAACAAAAGTCTTATTGATCTAAACTTTAGTGCTTAAAAAATAATTTTCGGTGTGAATTTATATACATATATTATGATTGCGTTTGAAGATTGACTTCGGAACGCAATTTACAGACTAGATATATAAATTCAGACTAGATATATAAATTTATATTGAAAGTATTACTTAAACAGTAAAGCTCCAGTTTAGACCGATATGGTTTTTATTACTTGTTGTGTATCTTTTAGTGCTTTTTTGTAATTAATAATTTTTAGTATTTTTTTTAACCTGCAATTCTTTTTTTATACATAAAATATTTTAATATACAAATAACAGTACATATAACATTTTAAAGTATAAATAAAAAAAAATGTCAGTGCGTAGCTCATTTGATATTAGCATCGCAGCTATTAGCTTGATAGAGCGCGGCTTGCATCACTTCGCGGCAGAGCTTTGCAGCCGCAAGTGCACTCAACAGCCGTGAAGCGCACGAATGCATCCGATTAGATTCGCGCATTACATTCCTCGTTCCATTTTCGCGGAGAGGCTTCGTTTGCCAACTCACACTCGGTTTCTTCGTGAACAACGTAATCGCTTCGTCACCACCGCTTGCTGCCAAAATCCGGTTTCGTCTTCCGTCGTCATAACTTATCTACTGCGAAACACTCGCCTCTGGGCAGTGAATAAAGCCGCGGTTTATTATGTACAGTCGAACGCATAGCACGTAATGCTGCTTCCGAACTAATCTCGTCGACTGAGAAATATGGTTGCTTCTGAGAAAAGAAGTATTTTTCTTTGCCTTGAGATTGCTTTAATATAAAGACAAAATATATGAATAGAATTATTTTGTGAAAAGTATTTTGTTCTTATATTAGGCATACGCATTATATTATACATAAGTTATGGGAGATCGTATTGAGATCCTTTTACACGACGAATATTATATTAGATATAAAAAAAGAAGGGTACAACTTTTTTCGCGATTATTCGCGGGTCGTTTTATTTCTATATTTTTTCACATCTTTTTGTTCATTGAAATAAAAAATTATCATAATAATAACATTACACTTAAGGAATATTGAATTAAAGAATAAAATCTTTATTTACAAAAAATCGCTATCAGTTATATATATATGTTATATATTTTACAATCATATAAAAACCAATTCAGAGTTGTTGAATAGTGCAATTGTATTCGATTATACGCGATTTGGCAAGAAAAATCAAATCAATTCTTACTTGAGTCATCATTATTATGATAATTTTCGGTCATGAAGAAAAATACATAAAAAAATGTAGAAATAAGGCAATCCTCGCGAAACAGTCGCGAAAAAGTGAAAGTTGTATCCTTCTTTAAAAAAATTTCCATTTTTGCTAAGAATAAACAAAGTCAAAACAAAAGATCCACGATGATTCGTAAATGCAACGACAAGTGAAAAACTAAGGTATTTTATACGGAGATATTTTTGCATCTTGAAGTAGAATATTGTAGATAGGAAGAATATTGATGCAGTGGAATATGTTTTACAAATCATGTTTTACAAATCATATTTTACAAATCATGTTTGAGGCACGCGCGAGCATCCATATCTGTTGCAGAATAGTAAGTTCGATTTTAGATAGTAAGTTTTTGATAAATAACGACGATACGGAGTCTTCGGACATTTGACAATTTGGGCTAATGCCAGCTTGCATTTCGTACTTCGGCAAGCTCATTGCGTGTTGAAGTATTCGATTCATAAATCTCGCAGAGAAAACCCCATGCCTAATATCTTCCTTACGTTTTCGGCGTTGAGGTGACTCATGCCGAAGGGTACCGCCCTTAGCTCGAAGCCGGAAAGCTGCGGAAATAATTACCTGTCGACTTTTAGCATACAACACGCCTGAATAAAACATTCGCCGGATGAAATATCGTCGTTGTTGCTCGCCGTTGCCGCGAGCACACAGTTTACACTGCCTTGCATGTTGCCTTACTTTGTCCTACTTTTCGCTCTGCCGAATATACAAGTAAAATCAAAATTTGATTCGCTACTGAAAGAGAACCTAGTAGTGGTTACTAGACGGTTGAATTAACAGAGTTAAGAAGCTGTCACGTTGTTTTGAAGATCATAACCGACACGAACGAAACTTAAAGGGAAAAAGAAATATCCAAATTAATTACATTCGATTATACGTACGTGTTTAATGAGAGAAGTCTAATTAGAACTTTTTTTATTATACAATAATATCTTTCTACCATAATAATAAAGATTGGATCAATAACTCTGAATTAAATTATTTTTAAATTATTGAAAAATTAATTTTATTCTTTATTTTAAAATGATGATTTTTTCTTGAATGTAGCGTCATTATAATAATTTTTTATTTCCATAAAAGAAAAATAATAATAAGAAAATAAAACGACCCTTGAATGATCGCAGTAATATGAAAGTTGTAATCTTCTTTGATTTAACATGATTCACTGTATCATCAAATCCTATCTTATATAAAATAAGTGAAGATAATTTAATAAAAATAAATGAACATTTTTTAATAAAAACAAACATTTCGGAGTTATTTGCGTAACGAAATATGATATTATAAATTTTATTGCTTGCAATAGTTTATTTAATTCGAAGCACGATATAAAACGGAATTTAATTAAAAAATGGCAATACACACATTACACTATCCGACTTTACGAATATCGATTTTACGTTTACTACGATTTGATAAATTTTTCTGCTGAACGGTAAGGACGTGGTTGCACTTCGTAAAAGTTTTATCGTAATTTACTCGATCAAGTCACGGTAAGGAATATGGAACATATGTCACCAAGCAAGAAATTTCTGCGCTATGCACACGTGTCTGTCGTGGACACTGGTGTCTCGTGCAATAATGGAGAAACGATTTCGTGTTGCCTGCGCTCTTGCATCTGGCATCGTCATCGTGGCTTCCTTGCAGGGCTAGCCATCATGTTAACGCTTACATTACAACACAATAGTTTATTATAAGAAATTAAAAAATTATTTCGAGCAAAACATATATTTGTTAAAAATAATTGAAAAATACGAAAACAAAAAAGAAAAATTGTATTTACTCGTACTTATAAAATTTATTATATTACTTATGAAATTTTTGTTTTGTTTCGGGCAATTTTTGTAATATACAAGCAAATCACTTTATATATGCAACCTTTTGTCTGTACGTTACATTTTGCAAGACAGGACGAATCTCTTCGGTTATATTTGGTCGATCCATCGTACGCCGAAAGCAAGGAAAGCTCCTAAAACGATCTATCTTACAAAGCTTGACAGAGGAGTTCTTCCATACTGGATGTCGTGAAAAGCGATGTAACCTGAAGAGAGAGAGGTGTGTGTATGTGTATATATATATATGTGTGTGTGTGTGTGTGTGTGTGTGTGTGTGTGTGTGTGTGTGTGTGTGTGTGTATAAACAAAATATAAAAAAACCACGCATATCGAAAAATAATTTTACAACGTCTGAAAAATTCTCGAACAAAGTTTACTCTATGCAAGTTTTATGCTTGTTTCTACCAATGTAAATTAAGTTTAATTTCGGTTCAGTTATTACTCTTTATCTTTTTCTAATTCTAAGAATTCTAAGAATTCGAAAAAGATGAAGAGTAAATTAAACCGAGATTAAACTAAATTGGTAGAAACGGGCATTATTGGAATGTAATAAAAGTAAACGCTCCCTTTTTTAAGGATTAAAATTTATACATTTGCGCGAAGATCTGCGCGGAATGTAAATTTTCAGAATTTTCTAAGACCATATATTTTGTTCGACAAAAAACGGTGACTTCTCTTATATACGGAGGATATTGTGCGATTTAGAGAATTAGGTAAATCTCGCTTGAATGAATTTGAATATCGCTCGAGCGAAAATCTGATAAAAGCAGAATATGCTCTTCTCTATATTACGGATACAGAAAAGATCTATAAATAGGCTTATAAATCATGCTTTCTGCTCGAGGAAGATCAAAGCCGCGAAGTGGTACTCGTCTCGAACAATGAATATCCATCATATATAGTTCGTGTGTCGATATCAAGAACTTGCATGTTGACTGAAGTTTTTTCGCTATTTGTGCTAAAACCGCGAATTGAAATTAAAAAGGTAATTTAAGAGAAATAAGATTGCGCAATTGTCCTGAAATTCAAAAGAAATTCACTTTAAGAATATTTTATTCTACAATTCAACTATGTAATATATAATTATGAATATCTCATCAAAAATCATTGTTAATGCAAAAATATTTAAAATTAGCTAATTAATTATACAATATTGTTCAATTTAAAATAATACTGTTTATACAGGGTGTCCCGCTTTTGTGTAGATAGAACGGACTAAACTGAGTCGAAAAGTTCTCTATCATTTTGCAATTTCGAAAAAATTCTTAGAGTTTTATAAGAAGAAAATTAATGAGATTTTTGTTTCTTGCAGTTTTTCTGTAAAGTTCATAGTATTTGAATAAAAAATTATTCAAAATTATTCAATATTTGGCAATTTTTAGTAATTAATATCTTGTCTTTCTCTCTTAACTATTGTAAAGTGGTAGAGGACTTTTTGTTTCAGTCCGCTCTATCTGCACAAAAGCGATTAGCCAAAACTTACGGGACACTCTGTGTACACACACACACACACACACACACACACACACACACACACACACACGCACGCACACGCACACACGCACACACACGCACGCACGCACGTACGCACGTACGCACGCACGCACGCACGCACGTACGCACGTATGCACGCACGTACGCACGCGTATATATATTTAATTAGAACTGATTACATAATATTTAAGAGTTTAATGATAACATATACTCAATTCGTAATTCGGCATTCCTTAAATTCTTGTGGATATGTTCAGTAAAACGTTTTTTGAAACTTTAAGTATTGTTGCACTGAACTTCTAACCCCCTTTCTGTTCTCACCATTTAATTAAATGTTTCTCTGGTTGAATAAGATTGCTTCCATCCAGCACATTGGTCTAAGTATGCCACCCTTAAATTGTAAAAAGCGGGAAACTTCCGACGATGGAAACGGACCGGAAGCCCATTAACGGTTGGCGCGGAGCTATCCATCTTACGAAGTGACTGCTCGATAGATGCTGCGCGAACGAAGGTGCAACAATGTCAAAAAAGAAAAAGTAGAAATGAGAATGAGATAATACAATAAAAAAAAAGGAATATAAAATACACATGCCGGATTACTTCTGTCGTGCAATACAAGACTAAAATTCTATTGTTATTTCGTCAATTGTCATCTAACGATTGCAGTTGTTTATGAAAGAATGACAAAATCGTGATATTCAATAAATCATAATGTTTAGTACAGCAACAAATCTGATAATTTTTCGATTACTTAAAAAGTAAAAAGAAGTAATAACTAGTTTTACAATATTTTTTTCTTATCAGATATTGCAACAGTTTCCAAGAAATTTTCTTTTCCAGATGGCACATAAGTCTCTCTTTTTTTTCTTTCTTTTTCTCTTTCTATATATATAATACATATAACATATATACATAATGTTAAAAATAAGAGTTAATGAGAGTTAATTAATCAAAGTTGTAACTTTAACGCAGTTTGCTCGAATAAGCCGACTAATCCATTTTGCTTTTAAATGCTTCCGTGAATTTAATGTTGACTTTATTTTAAAACTTTATCAACTTTCTTATAATTCTTAGTAGTTAATAATTGTTAGTATTTAACTTTCAGCAGTTAATTTTGTAACTTTAGTAGTAAATATTTTGTCACAAATTATAATTTTATGTTTAATTACAATTTAATTTAAACTTTAAAAATTTTATCTTTTCTTTTATATATATCTATTATATTTAATATTTAATTTTATTTTAGGGCTTTGTTTGAATTTTTATTTTTTTTTGTATATGTTATATTGTAAATTTGATAAAATTTGAGCTTTACTTAATTTGACTTATAGTATTGGTATTTATAGGAATTACAGCAGAATATTTTATAATTAGCATGATACAAAGAAAAAAAAGAAACAATTTATCAACAATATGATTGGAAACGAGACCGTTTATATTAAAACTTGAAATACGAAGCGTCTTACCGGTCCGAGTGTTAAGATGTGGAACTACTATATAATTAGCTATTATATAATAATTACTATATAATTAATTCAATTTAAATGAATGTATATTATATAGTAATTCAGCATCTTAACACTCGGACCGGTAAGGCGCTTCGTATTTCAAACAATTTATTGTTGTTAAAGCAACTTTTTTATTAAAAGTTAAAAAATTAATTAATGCAGTATGTTAAGATTCTGTTCAAAGGTTGTTGATTACATTCACTCATTTTGGACAGTTACGATAACTTGACCGGTTCATCCAGAGCTTCGACATGTTACTGCAAACCCGACCTCGTCTCGCTAATTACATTACTGCCGTTACCAGTCTGTTTGCATCGAACAAGCGACGAGAATCGTTTCAGCTTGCATGACGATGTGATATGCAGTAGATAATGCACTGAATAATCTTGATCAGTTTCATCAAGTCCTGACAAACTCACGACGTAATTTGTCCAGATTAATATGTTTACATCATTTATTCCTCTTGTACTTATATCGAGTTATGTATATTCTCATCTTATACTTTATGCAAAAAAATAGAAAGTTATAACTGAATCTTTTTTTTTGTCTAGCATAACCCTCATGCACAGAGATATTATAATAACGTAAATTATAATATAATAAGTAATAAGATAATAGGCAAAGAAAAAGTTATAAAAAAATAACAGCAGAATAAAATTGTAGATTAAAAAATATATCTTTTAAAAATAGGTCTTTAAAGCAAGGGTAAATATCTATTTCTTTAAATATGTTTGAGATTTAAAAAAATGTTTAAATAAAATAATTAATTCATCATATAAGTTTTAATTATAAAATAAATTAAATGATTGTATATAAAAAAATGATTTGTAAATTATTATATATTATTATCAAGTTATTTATATATTTATTGAATTAAAATTATAAAGTAACAATATTTCTAAATTTGTCAGAAAAATGTTTCAACACTTTTAATTGAGCAAAATTAGTTATTTTATACAATGCTATAATATATTCGCAAAAAGAAATCCAAAAAATATATAACAATATTCATTTATTAAAAGTAAAGTTTGAAGAAATAACATATTTGTTATACGTTTACACGCGCGAAACATTTTGTAGTGACAATAAATTGGGTAACCTTAGTACTTGTCATTTTGATATGTAGTTGTATACAGAGGATTGCTGTCCTATCATTCGAGACTCCAGTCGATACGAAGCGGCTGCTTTGTACTGTACTATGTTTCGGAATGCGATTGCAACAGATATTACGGGGTACCAGACGTAATTCCTATTCCCCTACGAATGATTAACGCTAATTAACTTTTCCAATTAATTAATTTCGATTTGTATCGAGCAACGTCTATTTATCAAAGCAATCGCAATCGTAAAAGCAAAATTAGGTACATTTCATTGCAATTTACAAGTAATAAATACTTGGATTCGATTACATACTGCATTACATTTTAGATTTTTTACTGATTTATCCATCATTTATGGAAGTATGAAATAATACATACGACTGTCTGACTGCAGTCTGCTTCAAATAGAACGAAAATTCGTAACATATTGGTCATTAATAATACGTATGTTTTGCGAGATTTATGCATTTGAAATATATGTATTCCGCGTATATTATAGAGAATCATCGCGTTATGTACCGAATTTTTTTATTTTCGAGCGATACATGATTTTCATTAGTCTCATGAACTCGACTTTATTAATTACGTCGTATTCCGTAATATTATGATTAGCGAAGTTATAATTTTAAATTTTTAATTTATAAACATCACGAGACAAGCAATCGACAAAACATTAATCACAATTTCGAATATTTCCACAATTTGGTTTTTATTTTATCTCATACATTTATTTGTTTATAATACGAAATAACAGTTAACTTTAAAACGCGAATATATATCATTTATTATTTAAAGCGTATTGAATGGATCTTAAAAAATTGTACTTTCTTTGTACTGTTTTTCTATTGTAATATAATGTAATAAAATTGAAAGCAGAAAACAGAATATCGAATTTATAATAGGAAATGACGGCTGGCTCGTGGCTTTGGTGTTTGTTTGTAGAGTGCGACCATGTGTGGTGTTTGTTTATATATGGTAGTATACAGCACATTATTGTTCACACAAGATCATCGTGCTGTTCTTCGTATTGCGAAATTCAAGCCGATAGACAGCGCCACAAATCGCTCCGTGTATCGGTATATACGTTATTATTTCTGAAAATATGATAACTTTTTATCTACTATTATTATCTTATACTTATTAATTGTATCATTACGATTTGCATACGTATCACTAGGATTGTCACATTTAAATTACCGGATATTCCCTTTATGGAATCAAAATATATAATATATAACGTAATATAGGGATTATTGAGACAGCATAAATATTTGTTGAAACTTTGCTATTTCATACGATTAATTTGATGCAGAAATTAAAACAATAGGGGATAAGAATTACAATTATTGCTAACGCAAGTAATTAAAATATCGACAAGTCATAATGTATCGATTGTTTTTAACAGTATTTTATATTTCACTTAATTGCTTGTTTACGATCAATATCGCAAGAATAAAATATCGTAAAATCGAGCATCACGCGATCGTTATTATTTTAATAATTAATGCGAACGTGATCATAATTAAACGTGCTTTACCAATAAAATCAAGTTAATGCTGCCTGGGTTCATAAGTCGATTTGAAGTCGATTGATTTTAAGGATCGCTTGATTTGATACTTACATCTATACTTTTAGATCTAGATTTTCTATTGATCTTCGAAAAAAGATCGACATTTTATCGATGCAGCGTTGATAAAATTTTGATTTTCTTCGAAGATCAATAGAAAATTTAGTTGATATCAAATCAAACAGTCCGAAAATCAATCGATATCAATTTGATTTCGACTTATGAACTAGGGTGTGCAGTAGCAACAAAAGAGTATAAGAGAAGAGGAAAAGATTATATGATGTAGAGTAGTTTATAATAATTTGTTATTTGTTGCTTTGTATATTATTAGTTGCTTGCATAATTAATCTCCATGTCTATATCCTTTGCTCAATACATTCAACTATATTATTATATTATCGTATAATGTAATGCATAAAATATTTTTTATCATTTTTATAAAATAAATTGTAAGATAAATTTTTTTATACATTTGAAGCAATTTATTCACGAATTTGAATAAAGTTTTAAAAAATTACGTTATTCTTTTATATTAAAATCTCTTTTAAATATCTTTAATAATCTAATATTGAACAATGCATTACTCATTCAACAAAGCCAAGTATATGTAATTAAAGTGCTATGAATTATATCTGTAAATGTGTTAACGACGCTTTTGCAATATCTCTTGTCATTCACATGAAATATTATTCTACATTCTATAAACTCGTTGGAGGATTATTGCGGCCTTACGTGCAAATGCAAGACGAGCATGCGTGGCGTGCAAGAACCGATATTTGTTCAAAATAAAAGCTATCGTTACGTATAGAAAGTAATTGGTAGCCGATAACAAGAGGGGAGACCGAAGAAAATACAGGGAAACGTTGAATCTGGGATTCAAGAAAAATTGTCTCATTATTCTCATTAATCATCAATATTACACGGTACCAAAAATTGCATATTTAAGCTCAATTGAATAGAGTGATTTATTATTACATAACACGATTGATATTGTATTAAGATTTATTATATCAGAAATCGATAAAATCTTTTTGATACATTTTTTATCACTGACATTAAATTAACGTACATGTATCTATTTGTGTATTACTTATGTAATAAGAGATAATTAGATATATGTGTGTTGTGTATTAAAGATATATTATTATATATATGTAATATATATTACGTATATAAAATATATTGTCTCTTTTATTATGTGTATAATATACGTATAAGAAATACAAAATCAATTGTTGTATGTAAGTTTTTTGTAATTTTATTCTAAAATATCTCTAATATAAGTGTTAATATATATAATGTAAAAAACCTTCAATACTTTAACTTGTATTTAACTGGCATAAATTTTATTGAGATATTTGACATCTATGTATCACTTTTATTGGTAAATTTTAAAATAACTTTCCGACACACATTGTTAAAAAAAATTTTCAGCATTGAAGTTTTGCGAGTATAAGATATGTTTACGTTTTATGGCTGCTTACAAAATTTGGTATACTTAAATTTATTAGTTTACGTCAATATTTTAGATTTAATTTCTGATTTTACTTGTTTATTATTTTTGCAAAAAAAGGTACTACAAAGTGCGATTTTATAAGAATCAATGCAATAAAAAATCAAGTAACTTTAAAATCAATAAGAGAATTAAGCAATTTTACATGGATGTTCAAAACCAAACGTAATAATGGGACAATCTATGAAAATTTTATACTTTATGGTAATATTTTAAGATATGACACGTACATCCCTAAGTTCAAAAACAAAAATTGATGTAAACGTTTGTTCTTGAATCCGAGCAGAGAAGGATTTACTGATATATACTATGATATATATATGTATATACGCTGCAGCGAAGTCAATTCGGTGCAATAAGCTTTGAAACAAGATTTTATCGAAACAAGTCAATTGCAAGATTCCGGCCAATTCTCTGACTGTTATATTCCGTGTTAACCTTCTCTGCGCGATGTCACGAAATGATGCGATACGATATGATACTTTGTTCGAGGAGACAATTATTGTGTTTAACGAAGCGCGTTTAGTATATTTAATTAAAAGTTAATTTGCTTATTTGGAAGGAATTTTTAGAAGGTAGGAAAGTCAAAAAACGCAGAAAAGAGACGTGCTTATAATTGTTAAATTAATCATTGAAAAATTATCATTACTTAATGAAGAGATTATTTAAATATTTACAGAGATATTTAAGTAAGTCTTTACAAAGGATGTTACTTAATTTAGTTGCGAATATTTTACGGAGATATAAAATTTAATACATATTTTATGAAAATTCGTATATTACTCTTAATAATATAAAATTATTCGGCATGTGCATAGAAATAATTTATTAAAAATATTAAAAATGAAGATATTGCAACGAATACTTATTCAGAAGCATTCGGTTCTTATTGCTTTAATCGTCAATACACATATATATATTTTTATTTTGATTTAAACATTACCATCTCATCCGCTTATTATTACAATTTAGTAGAAAAGCATATTGAAACCAGGAAAATTTTAATTAGAATATACAAGTCTCTATATATGTATTTATACCAGAAATATCCAAACAAAATAATTTAAAAAAATGACTCATTAAATAAAATAGAGCTGAGAACTAAAAGCAATAACTAAGATATTGTAATATTCAAAATTTAATATAGGGTTCCAAAACAAAACCAATCCTAGTGGAACCAGTTTCTGCCTTACTTAATAAAATGTATTTACTTTTATTTTGAATTAAAATTATGATTAATCGGTTATTATTCAATTTCTTCTTTACGCACTTTCCGTTGTGATATCGCACATGAATTAATATATTTTTTTAAGAAAGCTGACAAGAAACGAAAGCTTGTGAAAATGCAAAGAAATGACTTGGCAGTTATTGCAGTCCGAGTTGCAATTCGAAGCCGGAGTAGATCCGACCGTGAATACATTTCCTTGACGTCTCAAGCAATCCTCTCACTGATCTTGTGTTCTGTTTGTACGAGATTCTGTTCTCTTTCCACGTCTTTTCGTTCGTAGAAAAGATATACATAGTAAAAATATTGCGAATTTTCATTTGGTTATTCTAATAATCTAGATTTTTTAGAATCGAATTTTTTAAATATAAAACAGTAATTTTAGTAACACGGTAACTTTATAATAATTTTTGAACATTCTACATATGAAATATTTTTACAGATCTTAAAATTTTCTGAAAGCAAACTTCTATTAACAAAATGTTTCTTTCATTTTGATAAAAGATTATTAAATAATAAATATCTTTATTTAGTGTGTATAGTTCAAATAATTACAATTCTATATATATTTTTATTTTACAAGTCTGATATATTTGTTGAATTTTAAAAATTTTTAATATTTATTTCATTTCTTCGCAGATATTAATATTTTAGCATGAAAACACACACACAATTATTTTCTAACATTTTATATTAAAAAGAAAGTTTATATATCTGAAATAACTTGCGTACACCAAGCATTCTTAACTCTAAGAGAAACATTTTTAACTCTTTTTCTTCTTACTCTGCTTTTCTTACTTTTTTCTTAGTTAGTTAGTTTGAATCTCTTGTGAGTCTTACAGGTGCGTGGATACCATATGTAGATTACATCGAGATGTTGGCAGAGTACATATGTGTTCGTGTAAACTCGATCAGATTCGCTCCTGGAGTTTGGGGTAAGATTTATGAGCGCCGCGAGGCCATTTTGTTAGCGACGTAGTTAGGACCGTCGCGGTTTCTAGCCGTACAAATGATAATTAATGAAGAGTTTCGGACTCGTGAAGGGATGAATGTGGTCGTCGTTCGTCGGAGTAGGGCGCGATGTATAACGACGGACTTCCAGAATTCACAGAAGTTTGACGCGGCCAAGCTTTTTGAATACGCGTTCACTTCATTCAAAAGGCGGAATCTGCTATTCAGTTTCTATCCTTGAAACCTCTATACAGCATATACATATATACACTTATGTATAGGATAGGATGTTTCAGATCAATAAAAAATGGAAACGATTTAAATGTATTATACAGAATCTAAATTACAAAACAGAAAAGAAAAAAATTACAAAATCGACATATATGAATAAGGTTTTGTCTTTAATTTTATGCGAAGTTTAAAACTCTCTAAATTCTTTAGAGCGGAATCTCACTCTAAAGAATGAAAATTAAGTCAGTCTTGAAAAAAGTGGCTCAATTTTCAGTCTTTAAGAGTAAGATTTCACTCTTCAGAGTACCAATTCACTCTAAAAGTTTTAGAGAGTTCTCTCCTTAGCAACTTAATTAGAAAATTTATTAGATGAGAAAATATATTTGATATTGATTTAAACTAATAATAAAATTAATGGTTGAAATAGATTTTTATTTTAATATTAATAAATATTACAGTAGTAATTAAAAACTACTTATTATGTAACGTAATTATTAATGAACATAGTATAGATATAAGTATTTTTTACAGATGTTTCTGAAATAAAAATTTGAAAATATATTGACACTCAGTTTAAATAAAACGTAGTAATGATTTACATAAAAAAATTTATTTTATGTTAGTTGAATAAATTGCATTCTATTTTAATTTTAAGCGTATTCTTCTTAAGCGTATAGTATAGCGTTTGTGCAGTATATAGCGTTCTTGTGAACTCGTCTGATTGCGGATGAAAAAGCGCCTTTTCGACCATTATTTTGTCGAAACCGCGTAAATTCATTCGTCGCGAAAATCGTCGTTATTTTCGCACCGCGAAACTTGTAATTGCAGAAATACTTGAGGTGCGGCACGGTACAGCCATTATTATAGCGTGCGGCGCACGTTGCGCGCGACTTAATGTCTATTCGCATTCACGCGCGTGTACACACGCTTCCATCAGTGCATCATTAATTTAAGAAGGTATATACGCAAAACATGAATCTCGTGAACAGCACATAGCGCGTTAAATCTGCCTTTTTCCTGCGCTCCCGCACGAGAGAGAACTTCATTAATTATTTTTAACTGCGCCATTTCGCCGCTGTCGTACGTAACGCTATGTAATAATCCTCTGCGCATCTGCCGCGGTACAGCTATGATATATTATGAGGATGCTAAATACGTTGAGATGAGTTTCCTTTAGTAAATTTCGCTTTTATCTTTGAAATCTGTGAGGATCGTTCAAGAGCACACAATAATCGTATATATTTCTTGAAATATTTACAGTATTTAAAATTAAAATTTTTGCAAGGAACGATAAGATTTAAAGGTTGAAGTGCATTATATTATTCATTCATTAATCTTATTGATAAATTTACTTTCTTTTTTTAAAAAAAGATCATTTAAATAGATACTGATAAACTATGAAAAAAACTTACTTTTGTTTTTTTCTGAGATATCCGCGCGTATCGGAAATTCTTGACTTAAGTTCTTAAATCTTCCACATGCAAATATATACTATACATAAATATTCGGGCAACATACTGCATCGACAGTTCGTGTCTTGCTTCCATTTTCTTATTCTGAATAGGTAAAAGTTTGCCAGGGAATAATAACTATAAATCATTATGTTTTTATCTGAAATATTTGCTTTATCTTCTTTTTGAATATTCATTTTAACAATGCAGAAATATATCAATGATATATTAATGGGACAATATAACTGAGCTAAAATAAACAGAAGTAAAAGTTATGCAAACTATAATATGGTATATATAAATTTATTCTATATTTGCATATGATCGTTAGCAATACAAATTGATAAAATAAAATTGATGTACTTTAAGATATAAAACTGTCTTTATCAAACAATATTTTAAAAGTTTAGTTTAGTAATAAACATTTATGAATATTTACACAAATTAATATAACTAAAATAAATTAAAAATCTAAGTAAGGTAACCCTCTGTATAATGATATGACCTACTCGCTGTTTGTATAATCACACAGTGAATTCAAACAGATAACACTAATAAGTAATTATGCAGATTTTTTTGTCTGACTCGATTGCATTAGTTTAATGTTTAGTTGGTTTATTTTTTTATTGTTCATTTTGTTATGAGATTGTTCTCTTATGTACTATTTCATAAAAGAATTTAGAAAATTATTTTCTTTTATTTTTTTTTTAAATGAGTGAAACTTACTGCGATAAAAATAATTGAATAGAGAAATTGAAAACTTAATAAATAAGAATTGTTACATACAATTTGCTATTTGCGAGATAAATTATTAAAACAAAAATTATATGATAACTTTGTCATATCCGCATACACTTGAGCTGATACGAAAATAAGAACGAATAGGGAACGTATAAGCGAAGAGTACTGAAAATATTCCAAGCATCTTCGAAAGTGGTTTGCTTGGGAAGTGAAAAGTAGTTTAGTCGAAGAAAATATTTTGCGCTGTCTGTACGTCAATGCTGGAAGCACAAAAATTTTTGAAGTATATAACCAAGTTCGTAGTAGTTTGTAAAGTTAACAACTTTTTGAAAAATTATACCGAGAATGTGTGCATTTTAAATCGTATATCAAAATGCTACTTTCTATTTATTTTTAATTGTTATTATAATAGATATTATTTAAGGCATTATATATATTATATAGATAAGGCATTATATATATTATAGAGATAAAACTAGTTCGGATTATTTTGAGTTCCGATTACAAGAGTCGTTATAAAGTTATAAAACACTCGTGATAAAGTTTCGCGTGTCGCAACGATTTTTCCAATCGCCAGAGCCGCAATTTCTGCGCTTTTTAATTTTTTCGAGAACCGAATCGAAATCTCTGCTGCGTGAGCGCGTTTAGAAGCTCTCGATTTATAGGAGGAGACAGGAGAGGCCATGCATCCAGCTAAAATCTGCTGACTCGCCGTAAATAACGCTATCGGGGCGCTCTCGCCTCGATTACTTTTTTCGCCGTAAAGCAAACCGCGTGGCGTCGCGACGTAACAACGCCATCGCTTCTACATGCTTGGTTTATTTCACACAAGACAAGACTAAGTTTTCTGGTAATTGTTTGAATAATTGTATTACCTTTGCGCGCAAGACAACCTTTATAGTGTATGACATTATTAATGCTGCGCGTTGCGGTAACAACGCGTGCAACAGCCCTTTTAACGTTCGCTTTACCAAACGAGCTTCACAGACGCCGCGTAAAACGATTGCGTGCGTTTGTTGTTTCGTAAAACCTTTCGGTGTACATTATACAGTGAATCACACTCAACGTTGTACTTCATGCGTGTCGCTCGCAAATACACCTGTAACTACACGTATACATCGGATAAGTTATTTAATCGCGTTATTTGCCACGGACATTCCGCGATTATCATAAATTTGGTGCTGCTGTGGTGTGCTTTGCACATCTCGGTCGACTTAATGGTAAACTCGTAATGATAAACATCTTTATCAATCTTAATTCAAGTCCCAGCCACATTGATGAAACTATTATGATTAAAAGCTTTTTTTAGTATAACAATTTGTTTAAATAGTTTACAATTGTTTTACTCCAAAACTGGACTAATCAATGAAAAAGAAAAAATGAAAGAAATTTTATATGTGAAGTGTATGTACAGTAGGTGATAAAAACTAATTTAATATAAATTTTACTTTGATATACAGAATTTTTCAAGCTTAATTATTAAAATATGTAATACTGAAAATTAAAGAAGTTGTAATTAATGTTCTTAAATTTATCAACTAATCTATTGTTATTTTCTTTTATATGTTAAAAATTTTTGAGTAAATAGTTTCTGAATTCATTAATAAGCTATAAATTATAAATTTTTACATTATACTTTCATGATGAGCATTAGCTGTTTTTGTACAACATTACATTATGTAATAGATATGTTAGGAAGGTCTATAGCGGTTAAAGGTTAATGAAACCATCTTCGTCTTCCGGCACGAACAGTCGCATGAACATTGAACCGTCACCTTTGTCATCCTTATCGCCACGGGAAAGCTTCCTTATCGTCGATGTCCCACACAATTAATTAAATCGACCATACTTTTTTCCAGGTCGTTCTCATTTTTTTCTCAGTTGGCGTCATTCCGATCGGCTGATGGCGATCGATAAGGAACGTCGACAAAGGCAGTCTGCTTTTTCGCGCATTTGCTCCACCATTTCTCGACTCGTCGACGATAGCCCGCGTTTTCTTGTCCGGATGTCATTAATTAAGTCGCCCATTTATCCGCCGCGAAAGCAAGATAGATCGACGATACTTTGTTCGTAAATCCCAGTCGTGCGGTCTTGTATCGAGTACCTTCGTCATAAATTTAACACGGAGCTGCCCGAGAATTCGAGAAATGCGGTGAGCATCGAAGATTAATGATCGATGGAGGGCTTGCGATGGCACTCTTTGAGTCTTTATTTCTACGCGGTTACGCAGTTGATGTAATCTTTATTCTTAAATGCCCCCGAACAAGTATCATCGCTTTATTCTTACTTAGTGACGTTTTAAAAAATTGTTTAAATTATCACGCATCGTTCCCCTAACTTATTTATATTTCTCGTAGAATAATTTGCTATGTTGAATTTGATGATTGTAGGATGGTAATGAAATACAGGTGCCTATTTACTTGTACTTTTATCAACTTTATTGCTCTTTTGACTATCTAATTGTGATTTTATTTGTTATCTTATATTATATTTCAAATATTATATTTCCATCGAAAAATGTTCTTTTTTGTAAATAAGCTTTTAAATATAAAAACATATAGTAGAGTTTTTTTTCTTAAAGTTGTATCTGCTACAGATAAAAATATATACTTCCTATCTCTATTATTGATATTTTGTAAATTATACTTTGTAATTTTATATTACTCTATGTTATTTAATAAACACTTTTATAAGAGATAATTGAAATAAAAAAATCTTTGTAAATTAATAATTTAAATATGGAAATAGATGTTTGATTTGATGTACGGTTTCGTAGAATTGTTTAAAATATTTACATGTGAGAGATACGTCTCTTTATTAATTTATAATAAATAAATCTGCCAGCAAATCTTTTTTTTTTTTAAATAACGCTTATGTATTCTAAAGATATTCGCTAATTCAATTTATGTATCTAAAAATACGTATACATATAGATAGAGAATTCAATCAAAGTCTGGAACAATCAGTATTACATTGAGAATAGAATACACTGCTGCAATTCCTTTTTTGATTGTGATTCTATTTCTGATCTAATTCTCCCATTTCTCTGTTTCCTATTTTCAAGGATATATCGCAAAATTAACGTATTCATCTGCGTACTTTCTCATCGCTGTGTGTTACTCATTCACCTTCCCCATGGACTAATTTATCATTTTCCGCTTGTACGCGATTAATAAAACACACCGATAAAGAGCCGACGGAGCGTCCACCGCATTTTCTTCACGTCGCTTATCGTGTTTCGTGTTCGTTCGGCATTATGCAGACGCGCGCTCTCATTTTGCACCCGAATAAAATTAATGCTTGCTCGTCGCTTGGCTAGTAAGTCGTAAATATCATTTCCTACCCTTACCTCTTGAAACGTGGAGATCCGGAAATTGCAAGAGACTCTGACCCATTAGAGACCGTAAAATGTTTTTCCGTGCTCTATCTTTCCATCGAGTTGCATGTTGGAATGATATCAACACTTATTTCATTGACATTAATTGAATTGTTCTAATATACGTAAGATGTTTCATTGGCTTGGCAATAATTATAATAATATATTTCGCAGAGAGAAAGAGAGAGAAAGAGAGGGGAGAGGGGGAACTCACGGTCTAAGTTTAATACACTGCCATTACTTATACATATATTTACACATTATATAAATATATACACATTCTTATATTTTTATGAACAATAGATGCAAGAAACATTTGAGGAAAAGTTAAAGCAAGGTATAATCTAAATCTAAGGCTTTATTAACTTATAATAAACCTCTAAGCTAAAAATATAAAGAATTAGAATATTATGAATAATATGAATAATATGAATAATTCTCTTTTTCTTAATAAAAAATAGCGTGGATATATATATTATTTTATATTAAAGGAATAATATTATGGATAGAGTACTTTTATTTCTCTAATTTTCTAAATTTCCTTTTTTTAATTTAAAATTATCTGATCTCGGTTGTCTAAATTTATTGCATGCATGTTTAGAAAGTTAATTATTAATCTAATCTATTTTAGAGACTAAAGAAGATTAGTGTAGTTAATATGTATACGAGATATTTACATACATATATAATATACTTATACATCTAATGTGCATAGTTGAGATTGTAATTATTAACTAAGTAACTTTCTTTAATGGAAAAGCTTTAAAGTGCGTTGTACTTTGAATGTATAATATTTGCTAACAATATCGGTTTTTGATAGAAAGTGGCATAGAAACTTTTAGCGCGCACTTTGGAGTCAAACGCTTAGAATATCAAATAGATCAACCTTTCTTTTATAATCTAAAACTCCTAAGAAGAGGTCGCACGAAGAAGAGAACAATGAACCTTTAATGAATCAAAGTTTGCAGGAGTTACATCGAACTACAGGATACAAATGACGTATTCTTCCCCTTGAAACGTGGTCGAATTCATTTCATGGGAGAAAGAGAATTACAAACGATAGCAGATCGCATTGCATCGTTGGCCTTATAATTATTCTTATCTCCTTTACTCTCCGTCAGTGACAAAAGCACGATGTGACTTCTGCGATATCGTTTTGCGAATCAAATGCGAAATGATTTGCATATTCTTTTGTCGACTTCTCATTACTCTTCCAAGTAGCGTTAATTTATCATTTTGGCCGTTCAAATGTTGTCCGGCTTAATAAACGCCATCGATAAAGAACAGTTCTTTCTCTCTCCTCTGTTCATATTTCTTATCGCTTCCGATCGGAGTAGCCGCCCGCTTTCGACATTATGCAGTTCGAGTTTCTTTTTTTCGAGGTCTGAGAATAATTAATTCACGTGTCGCTCGCGATGCTAGATGCTACCAGGTAAGGTGGCTAATTGTCCGGCGATATTAATGTCACTTTTAATTAAAGTTCCATTCAAGAGCACCGTTGGTGGGCGCGCGGGTGAGAGGGGTAGCAGACCTCTTTTCTTCGCGGCGTTTTATAACGACTAAGGGTTACGAGGATTTTTGCGGCAAATTTGAAATGCGTCATTTAGAAAAGCGGCTATTATATAGGGCTAGCAAAAACGGTAGCTCGTAACATTTGCATTTATAACCGACGGAATGGCGCTGTTGCGTTTAGTACAATGTCGCTGCATTAAGCATCACGCGTAGAATGCAGTGACATTAAATTTCATATTTCATATACGATTTATTTCGTGATTTCTCTTTGCTTTATTAAAGGTGAAACCGTAATGTGCAGTTATGAGAGAAATTGCTCCGAATACAAAAAAGATTCGCTAAAATAATAGAGTTACTTTATTGGACTTAATTTTATAATTGTAAGTTTATTATATATTTTTAATTGTGAGATAAAATATGCCATGTTAGAAAGAAAATTTAGATGAGATATAAATTCACGATAAAATAGAAACTACAAATATGATTTAGATTTGATTGCACTTGCAATGTTACTTTGATTTTAAGCGAGACTTAAAACTCTCTATCTCTCCCTCTCTCTCTCAGTTTTTTAAAAGAAAATAGTGAGAGTTTTAAGCCTTGGTTAAAATCAAAGTAACGTTAATGCAATCAGGCTTTATTCTTACAATTAATTCAACATTAATATTGATCTTTTAATTACTAACTTCTTATTATAAATATATTGAAAACTGTAGTGAAATTAACTTTCATTGTTACGTTTTATTATAAGTTTACAACAAGAAACGAAAGCTCTCAAATTCTGCACTTAATTCTCAATTGCATTTTCCTTCATATTATATTAGTTCTCAATAAATAGCGTTTTCCTATATATGATTGTCGCAACAATCAACTTGATTTCTTGAACATTAAGAATTAGATCATTGTTTTGTACATGTCTTCAATTATGGTCACGTAGAAGAGTACTTGTTTTTTGAGATGATCCTCGTTTTTCCTTTCGCTCTTGTAACAAAAGGCAAACGTCGAAATTGGCCATTCCGTGTACCGCACTTCCGCGATCCGTTCCATTTTCATTTTCTGATATTACCATTGGTGGTTTATACCGGGCCGGCAGTCTACTTCCATGCATCTCAATGCACTTTTTCCTTCTGCAATGAGAAGATCTATACAAATCCGCCTTAGACCTCGGTGGAAGGATTTCTTATTTCCTCAGAAACTCTCGCGGTGACAGGTAATCGACCGACGACTTACGTGCTTCGCCTTTGGAACTAATGCGCGAAGTACTCGATTTCTCACTATACTTGTAGAACACTCAACCTAAAGCACGAACACGCGTGCTGATAATTCTGAAATCTCATTCTCGGTACAGGAAATTTCCTAAAGTGTCAGTATTATGCTTGAAGTATACTTTCATTTCTAGAGATATATTTTATCAATGCACGATTTTTACTTTAAAGATGTATTAGCTATATAATCTTTGCAAGAAGTGACTAGAATTGGAGCTTTGAATTTTTCTTACATGTAACTATTTCTTTCTTTTTCTTAAATGTAACTATTTAATTACAATACGAAAACTTCTTATTATATTTTATATTTAAAATTTTAATTTTTCTATTATTTAAATTCATATTTATTACTAAAAAAATCACAATGTTTTATAATAAACTTCTTATTTGTATGAAAAAAATAAAAAAATTAATTAACTATATTGAAATAATATTCAAAATAAATTAAAGTTAGCAGAAAAATAGATAATTAAGATCAACAATTAAAAAATATATATTTTTATAGAGAAATGGTGTAATTACGTAATATATTTATTATTATGTAGTGGGATTAAGTTTTCCAATTATTAAGTATAACTGTTGTATGTAATGCGTTTAATGTAATACTTTCAGACATATGCAAACTTCAATTTGAATTTAATCCGGATATTTTATTCCGAAGTTGATAATAACATCAGATTGTTAATCATGTAATCTTCTGTACAGAGATAATGCGATAAAGAGTACGACATCCAGTTTAATAATTAATGAGATGTATCTGTCTTCATTTCTTGGATTTATTACTAGCTGTTTAATAGAGAAAATTTAATTTTCAAATCTCTAAAAATATTTTCTGTATATTTGGGACATTAAATTGTAAATTTCTAACTATATTAGATTATTTGCATGCAAAAAATACTTATAATAATGAGTCAAATATTTATATTATTCTCTCTTAATGTCCTTTTTCAAATATTACGCTTAAAAATTATAGTAATATACATGATACTGATTTTTATAATCGTAATTCGTAATTCTAAAATTTGCAATAAAAAAAATAAAGAGTATAGGCATTTGTTAAATATTATGAACTCATTCACTTTACAAATAATTTTTTTAAATTAAAAATATTTTCTTTTTAAATATATATATATATTTAATTAATTTATTTTAAATTTACATATATGTTGATTAGCTCATTAATATTATAACATATAATATAAACGAATACAAAACGTACGTTAGCACATAATACGAGTGCAATTTGAAGTGAAATAAGTGAATAAAACCTCATTTATGTCGACTCATATAAATTCATGCGTACTTTAAGGAAACTCTTCTTTGTCCCGGCATGTCTTCCTTATTCTGTGTGTATCTTCTAGCATGCAACTTCTCGTTCTCTTACATCCGCTTCTTCTTTAGTCCCGTGTCTTATAATCATTGTACAGGCACATTTCCTTCGCGTGGTACAATGCGATAGAAAGTTTGTTTTCATGAGCTTGTAGTCAACACTGCTTCGCAATCGCGCTTTTTGTTCCTCTTCGCGTTGTTTTTGTTAATGAGATAAGCGTCGCACAGCGTGATTTAATTCAACTGAACAAAATCTTCATATTGTCGTTATTTCTAGATAAATCATAATATAGGATAAGTCGGGAAAAGTTGCCATATCGGGTAAAATGCTATTTGTTAATACTTTCTATGTTTATCCTAGATAGCATTAGTGGCGCACTCGGTTTGTTCATTTGTAAGCCAGCGACGATATGACACTCGCTATTCGTGTTTATTTTTAAAGATTATGAATTTATTAAGAACAAATAATTCTTTATTTTTGGAATAACTCTCTGTTGTTGAGAAGAATAGTTATTGATAAAAATTTTTATTCTTACAGATCATATATTGTGTTTTATTTAGTTACGATGTTAGGGTATCTTATCCAACAAGTTGGATAAGGTTTTTATTTTTTTATTGTGACGTAAAAGTCTTATGAGATACATTTAATTTAATTTAATAATTTATATAACTAAATCATAATAAATAAAACTAATCAAACTTTTCATTGGTTTTATATATCTTTTAGGTAGGTAACGGTTAAAAAAATATCGCGATCCAAAGTTAATCATGGCATCTTCACCCGATTTACCCTATGCAGTATCAGTGCGTTCCTCATCCTGTTTTATTAATTTATTCTGATATAAAAATATTATGAATAAATTATTATTATGTACATTTTATATAAACATTCCATAAAACGTTAGAAATTTTTTAAAGAATTAGGTAACAAAAGCAAAATATCTACCATCATTTATCGTAAGAAGCTTGATAGTTGCTGCGGATTACTTCCGCTCGATTAAAATCGCTCACGTGGATAGCCGCGTCGGATAGCCGGTATGTGTACCGTACATTAACGTGAATTTTTCTCGCGGCAAAAAGCGTTGCAGCGACGAGAAAGGAGAACTCTGGAAAACTTTGGCACGCTGCCAAGTCTTATGTAGAGCACGAGCCTATATGTACACTGGACACTCGCATCAAACTATAATACATTTTCCACCGTATACGCGTGTACGACATTTGATCCCGAAAATAAAACAGTCGACGATGATAGAAGACGACTAGAATGTACTCGTAATATGAAGAACAAATAGACCATCTTTTTCCTTAATCGTAAAGCAAACAGAGTAGCGACGCGCTGTCGACAAGTATCTACATTTGATTTGATATCCGATAAAAAGAAAATGAAGTATAGCGATTGTCACTCATATAATTGAAAATTCTGATATTTTATATACTTATAAGATTAGATTAACTAAAATAATAGTAAGTGTTCTCAAGCAATTTGTCCTAGGAAGTTGAAAATTGGAAAATAATGTTTTTAATTCGAGATGAATACTTTCTAAAAATCCGAAACAAAAATGGTTATAAATCTATTCTGCAAGTAACCGAAGGATATTTTTCTGCAAAGGTACTTATACGTCCTTCTTTCATACATAGTTCTCGACTTTTCGAACTCAGTCGACTGACCTTTGCTCACTCTTTTTTGCTGAAGTCCGAAGATTTCTTGCTCTCCGCATTTTTTCTTTCCCCCTTTTTTCTTTTTTTTATCAGTCGTTTTTCGGTGTCTAGCCCTTTCGTACACCGTACCATTTTACGAATCAGTAAATAATTGATGAACCACGTTCTCCGCTTCGATTTCACGGCGCGACGCACGCGAAGAAAAATTTGGTCCAAGCTGCTGTCGCAGGCGGACTAGTTCTTCCATTTACTCCGACGAAATGTGTGCCGCTTTCATGAGGTTGCCCACTCTTCTTTCGCAGGAAATCGAGAATTTTTTAACCGCTCGATTAGATCGTTTAGTGCGAATCACTTGATCAATGTGGTTACACTAAATCTTTACACGATCAATTATTATTATTCATACTTTAATGAACCAATCAAAATAAAAGAGATTAAATGATCTCTCTCTCTTTCTCACGACCACACTCTCTAATGATTACAAAACATAATAAATAGTAAATTCATAAAACATATAATATTGTTGCATCCAACGTTTA
>NW_017305180.1:1205852-1206283 GCF_001594115.1 Trachymyrmex septentrionalis
TTCACGACCACACTCTCTAATGATTACAAAACATAATAAGTAAATAGTAAATTCATAAAACATATAATATTGTTGCATCCAACGTTTACAAGAACAGGGCACTCGCGCGCACTCGCGCACTTGTGAGAAATGCATTGAAAAGAACAATAATAACTGTATTTCCGTTCAGTAGGAATGCCCAAATTATATCACAAGGACAACCTACTGTCTGTATTATCTAGAGGATATCAATATGATATATTCGGATTATTTCTGCAGTGTGAGTTGTAACGGAAAGAAAATATAAGAGCCAAGTGTAAATATCCATACACATAACTTAAGCCCAAGCGGAAATTGAAGCCTCATTTATCTTGATTGATCTTATTTTTCCAGTATTAATTTTTTTTGATCAGCTGTTCCCATACCGAGATGAGACCCGAAATAATGAAAGT
>NW_017305180.1:1206383-1213037 GCF_001594115.1 Trachymyrmex septentrionalis
GATCTTATTTTTCCAGTATTAATTTTCTTTGATCAGCTGTTCCCATACCGAGATGAGACCCGAAATAATGAAAGTCTGAGGACACAATAATAAATATATTTATATATGTATTTTATATCAATAATGCGCATATTTTTGTATATAAAAAAATATTTGCTGTATATACTCTTTATTTATTATTTATTCTCGACAAACAGATTTTTCGAACAACACGAGTGTCATATGAGCCTGCGCATATTATAAAATCTTTAAAATTACTGATAGAGTTAGTAAAACATTAGTAGTTATAATACAATTATATAGGTAATCTTTTGAAGACGTTGAGAACTTGTGAAATACTGATAAGTAGTATTATACACTTGTATGTCATGGGACGAACATAGTTGTCGATGTAAGAACTTTTAGTGATTTCATACTCTTACTTGGATATTTATGTGCCATAAATTCGATTTATGTATATTCTTTTAACGAGAACATTAAGTCTCGTATAGTAATACTGCATTTTTAACGATGTTATTAATAATCTTTTAATACCACGTTTTTTTGCTAATTATATTTTATCGATATTAATAATTTCATTAACCTTTTCATAATTTTCATAAATGTGATCAAAGCATTACCGTAATCTGCGTAGTTTACACATCAGGAAAGTCATCATCGAACTGACAATGAATCAATGAACCACGATAGTTGCTATTACTGTTGTTGCTGCTGTTGTTGCTTTGTGCTAGGTTGAGGATGCACCTAATGGCGTTTATACGTGAGCTGAGAAAATCCATTAGGCGCGTTATTGAAAACGTCGACTACTTCCGACTGTGATGTTCTTAGTTTTCTTCTTTTTCTTTTTTTTTCTTTTCTCTTTATTTTTCTTCTGTTGCTTCCCTTCTTTAGTCTTTATTTTCTTCATCTTTCTCATACAATATATGTGAGAGAGATGAAACCAAACTCTCTCGAATTAAATTTAAATATAGCTTTCAGTAATTACGAATGTAATGAGAATACGAAAATTTTTCTACGATTATATCTAGTAAAAAAATTGTTGCGAAAGAAACTTAATAGTAATCTCTTTATTATTTATAGATAATTTCTAACATAGCACCTTAAAAATGTTTTAATAGGTTTTCAGGAAGTAATTATTTTAATATTATTTTCACTATATAGATTATCATGTTGAAATTTATTGAAATTTGACTAAACTTTAAACTTGCTACTCCCATGAATTTTTTAGATATTAAAACTTAATTTAGAATTAAACAAATTTTTATTTTTCTGCTTATACATCGTAAAAGATATAAAAAAAAAAACAGGTAGCATGTTGGACTCGCTTAATTTATACTATCTGCCTTAAAATAAAATGAAGATAGATTTTAAGTGGCTATTTTATTAAACTTTATAAATATATATGAAACCATGGTCGACCATCACTTTGAGGAAGCAGCATCAAAAGACAGGAAACCATAACGCGGAGCCATCCTTATGGCAGATGCGGTTTAGCGCTGTTAAATACGCTCTTTCTAAGAAGACCGGCGCTGTGAGAAGTAGCTACGCGCCGCAAGTTGTGAAGCTAAGTTTATAGTTTAACGTAGCGACGCAGGGAGTTTCTCGAAGAGAGAATGTTCATTTGAGACAAGAGTCGCGAGTATACCATTTCAAGAAAGTCTGCATGAAGCATACTATTCTGCTACGAGACATATGTGTGCACGTCATGCACGTGTGCGGTATAATATGCGTTTTAGTACGTATTCCTTAATCCTATAAAAAAAATTATAGCTAATAATACCGTTTGCTGTTAATAGCTTCCTTTCCCATTTATGTCTAGTTATGAATAATATTACATCTCTCTCTTCAATTTTTAATCTTTTATCAGAAGCATGGTGACCTCTTCTGCATATCTGTATAGTATGCGCTTCTTTATAATTTTATGCAGATATATGGATCTTAGTTTAACGTCAGTTTCAAACGGTCTATTAGGAGGACTTTCATGGTAAGATACTTTTGATGGTTTGCCATTACCTTTGGAGGCTATATTACATACAAATGTGGGAAAAGTAACAAGCGTGATAAATAATTTTTACAGAATCCTATTTTATTCTTTAATTTTAGAATACAGAGAAGAAGGAAACCGATAGAAAAATGTTCTATCGGTCTATTGTTCAATTTTGCATAGCGTTTTAGTCAAAAGCATGAAACAATTAAGTATAAAGAAAACAAATAATTTGTAAAAATATTTAGATTGTTAATACTAAAGGTTGTTTTAATTTATTAAGATGAGAAAAAGAAACTATTGATATTTTTGTTTACCTCATGCATATCTTTTTTTGTTATCTTGATTGTGTTAGTTTTGTGACCTTTATGTGTCGTTTTATGTTCGTTTTATTTTATTGAATAAACATTCACTTCGCCGAAGCTGTTGCACTTACAGTGTGTTCTGTGAGGAGAGTATATTGAATGTAAATGTAAATAGAGTTGAGGGAACTTGTATGCACTGCTTTCTCATACATATCTATTGTATTATTCAATAATTTAGACACTTCTTTTAATTTTTTTCAATGTGCTATTCATTTTGCAGATAACAAGAAGATTCATTTTTTTTAGAAATTACCAGACCTCATATTATCTACTTAAGCTTTGTGTTTTTTTTAAATATTTTGCTAAGTCCAAAATTAAAATCCATCAAATTCAAAAAAGGAAACATTTCTAAATATTAAAAAAATATAAGGCATTTCAAATATTTACATGAGTGCAATGAAGATTTTAATTAGCTACGACATATTACATCACGACTACGACTTTTTTTGCATTTTACTTTATTGACAATAACAGAATAAATAAACTGTGCAAGAAACTGATGAAATTTAGTCAGACGGATAGCCTGCACGATTCACTAATCCTAGCTACTGAGTTCATTATATAATTTCCCACAAATAGCAAGTAGGGTATTATTGGGTACTAAGTCATAGTCTGGTTGTCTTATTTTTTCTTTGGTCTGTGATTCGAAAATATATCTACTGTGCCGACTGTGCGACAAGTACCTTTTATTAAAAAATAATCATACGATGAAAAAGAAGGAGAAGTATAAGATATCATTCAAAGAAGAAGACGAAAATCAAAATTCTATTCAACGAGGTTCTATCCGTAGAATGTCCCTTTATGGTTTCTTTTCCATTTTCTTGAATTTTTCTCTCATTCAAGAGTACGAAAAGACGATGGCAGAGCTGACACAATAATCGTTACTGGCTTCAAGTTTCTATTCTATTGTATAAAAGGAGGAATTCGAATATTTTTGTGCTGGATGTGATTGCTCAGAGCATTAGCAAATATGCGCTCACAGCTCGTTCGTCAAATAATGTGACTTGACAAATTAACAAATTCGAAAATCAGCCACATTAGCTGCTACTATCGTATTTATTATCTATTTGATTGAGAATTGTTCTCGTTGGCATTGTTACCATTGATTTCCGCAAGCCTGTGTTACACATTAGCGTAACACGTTGCGCCGTTATTTCGTAAACGTGAATTGTATAATGCATTTTGTGTGAGATAAGTTTGAAGATATAATACCGCATCAAACCAAGATAAATGAAGTGTAATTATGATGATCTCATAGCGATTTATGAATCGTTAATTTCAATAAATCTGATCGTTTATCATTTAGTAATAATTAAGTAAGAGATAAGTATCATTAATTATGTTTGGGTCTATATGAAATAGAAACAAGCTTAGTTGATAAAATGAGAGTTGCATGCAAAGGAAAACAGATTGCGCTTGATTAAAACAACATATCATGTTCGCAACTGATTGTATTAAAAGACGTAAACCTACGGTGTGGATGATGGATTAATATTGCGACCCGTTATAACAGGTATAGATTAGAGAGGCTAATCTTGTCAACCACGTTTACGTATTAGTTAATTATAATATAATTACTTTCGTTGTTTTAGTGATTTAAATTCGCCATAATTAATTATTTTTGTGTGAGTTTATGAAATAATTATGATGAGAAAGTAGTAGTAGATAAAAAATAGTTCTTAAAATAATATTAGTCAACGAAGTTGATTTGGTAACATTGATAAAATGTACATTTTGTGCTTTCTGTTTTTCGTGTCTGATATTCAAAAAGTCGTAACATGTTATTTTTGGATAGTCAAAGTCTTGTTTTTTGACAATCTAAATATATTCTTTTCTATAAATTATTTGCACTAAATAAAATTTTATTATGCTGTAGCTTTCGTTATGAAATCACATAATAGAAAAACTTTGAAGAAAGTTTATAGTCTATATTGTGGCTGTCAAATTGAAAATTAGAATAAAAATAGGATTTCTCATATATGAGTAAGTTGTTATGTATTTCTTCTCACATGATTGGAAAGAAACAAGAGGAAAATTTTTAATCTATTAGAATGTAATCGAAGGAAAAATCAAGTAAATATTTTTATTAAAAATGACTTCCTGATAAATATTTCAATAACAAAAAATACTACAGTACTACAGAATTTTTATTGGTATTTTTGTATTTAGTGTGCAAAAACTATTAAGAACTACCTTATTTGATTTATGTTACGAAAAATTTTTTGATTAGTTTAATATATACTTAATATATTAATAATAACCTAATTATATATTACATTGTATTTAAAAACTTAAATTGTATTTAAAAATGTGAAAAATAAATATTATAAAACGATGAGAATGATATAAATCTTTATTTACAACAAAAATATATAACAGTACATGATACTTTGACGTCAGGCATAATAGATTATAGTATGAGACATAGTATGATAAAATTGCAAATAAATAATTCCTTTAACTTTATTTAATAATGTAATTTTTTTATGGAAAAAATTATTTTCATTCCATGAAGTGCAGGATTTATAAATTGCAAAAATATTATTAAATATTACTCAAAAAGGTAAAACTAAAATAGTTCTGTTTATATTCTGTGTAATCTTGGAGAGCTATATCATTCTTAGTGTTCCAAATACAAATCTGCAAGATATATTCTGTGTTGCAGTATTGTGTTTATTTTCTGAAAGCAGTATTCACGAACGAAATATTTCTCGCTTTTACATACGCCGAGTGCAGCAATATTGTGTGAAGTTTTATTAACTTTTTGATGCATAGGATTTTATACTTTAATAAATCGTGTAATTATAACGGTGTTAGTTTCTATTTTTCTTTGCTGCATTGAAGTTCTTCAGCGTTAAGTAGTATAAATGTGCGCGTGGAAAACATTCAACATTGTGCTAAATGCTTAAACGTTTTGATGGTTTAGAAACAGGCTGCGTGTATTACTGCATTAATTTTGCATTATCACTATCTTGAGTTACGAGATGCCTTGGGCACCACAAATATATTCAAATTTCCAACGACCTGAAGTAAATGTCAGTTTATCTAAAATGCTACATTTCCATCACTATGTAACAGAATCGTTGCATGAAATTGGAGCTTATAATTCCGCCAACGATCTCTCTCTCTCTCTCTCTCTCTCTCTCTCTCTCTCTTTCTTTTTCTCTCTCTATTATCTATTTAAGCTGCATGTTAATTTTTACACTTATTTCGGTGTTATTCGTTTACATCTTGATTATGTAAATTTAGCCGTTGGCGTCGAATCGTAACATAGCAGATACCACAAAAAGATGATCTTTTCGAAATATTATTTATACTGTCATATATGTTTATGTAAATGTACTTATGTATATACATATACATATATGAATAATATATATACGTACGAATAACATGTAAAAGACGTTATATTTCACATTTTATTTGCGGCATGTAAAAATTTTGAATGTTTGCTTTTATTTCATAATTATACAAACATACATATAAACTTGACAAGAAGATCTATAAATCCGAGTCCATCGATAGGATCGTATTTCCGTCGGGATTATCTACTCACAGTGTCGTGAAACTGACACCTCCGATTCAGCGCACGCGCCAGCTAAATTATGCACTAATTACTCAACGTGTGCATTCCTGTGTCGCTCATCGATCTCCGTAGTGCAGGCTGATTGTGCGAACTTTACGCCGTTAAAATTACGTTGGGACGCACCACGCTGCTACGAAACAGGAAATACGGGTCAATTTCGTGAAGACATGCTTTTATGCAAATGAAAATTTCACATTTTAGTGTAGTGTTGCTTTGTTTTACTTTAATGTTTCTCGATAAATTAATTCCGCTGTAAAGTGTAATGTTTCATTTTGATATTGCAGTTTATTTTTACAAATTGACAATCTTTAAATAAATATTATGAATAATTACACCTATTAAAAATTTAATTTCAAATATAAAAATAAAATAATTTTACTTGTGAAAAAGAAATACGTATTTATTATTATAGGTTATTATCTATGTGAAGGTGATAACGTATAATAATATAAATATATATTTCAACGTAATCTTTTTATATTTTTATAATAATAAAATGATATAAAAATGATGTTTTATATTATTTAAGTAGATTTTAGTTTTATAAATCAAATTATTTACTTTATGTACTGCATTGTGTTCTATAAAATATTAAAGTATTTTATAAAACACAATTAAAATATTTTATAAAACTTTCAAAGAAAGAAATAATATTTTTTACGATAGTACTGTCTAATTGTCTAATATATTGCACCAAAAATTATTAATTATTAATAATA
>NW_017305180.1:1216350-1256861 GCF_001594115.1 Trachymyrmex septentrionalis
ACGAAACAGGAAATACGGGTCAATTTCGTGAAGACATGCTTTTATGCAAATGAAAATTTCACATTTTAGTGTAGTGTTGCTTTGTTTTACTTTAATGTTTCTCGATAAATTAATTCCGCTGTAAAGTGTAATGTTTCATTTTGATATTGCAGTTTATTTTTACAAATTGACAATCTTTAAATAAATATTATGAATAATTACACCTATTAAAAATTTAATTTCAAATATAAAAATAAAATAATTTTACTTGTGAATGAGAAATACGTATTTATTATTATAGGTTATTATCTATGTGAAGGTGATAACGTATAATAATATAAATATATATTTCAACGTAATCTTTTTATATTTTTATAATAATAAAATGATATAAAAATGATGTTTTATATTATTTAAGTAGATTTTAGTTTTATAAATCAAATTATTTACTTTATGTACTGCATTGTGTTCTATAAAATATTAAAGTATTTTATAAAACACAATTAAAATATTTTATAAAACTTTCAAAGAAAGAAATAATATTTTTTACGATAGTACTGTCTAATTGTCTAATATATTGCACCAAAAATTATTAATTATTAATAATAAAACGAAAAGTCTATGTTTCAAATTATCAGTATAATTATGTGAAATATAAAACAATGTAATGTTATATCTTATACGAAATAATAATAAGATTTCTTGGTACACTTCGTCTATATTTGAGAATTACATTGTAACATATTGTTAGTGTGCATTAATGGCTAACTAGATAACTCTGTACGAAGTTCTACGAAACTTTCAATGATCTATTTCAGTTTGATCCTACTCAACGTATGAGAAATATTATTCATGCAATTAAAATGAATGACTGAATGGAATTAAATAACTAAATCTCGACATAGTATTAAAATATTATATAATACTAAACCATAAGGCAATTTTATTTGAATTTATCATCTTAATTAATCTTCAACCCTCGTTTTAGAAGCTATATTTACGTAAATATTTTATTATTTTGAGTAATATAATCCGTTTATTGATCAAACTGTTAAATAATTAGTAATGCTATTGTAACGCTATTATAACGCTATTACTTATGCCGTATTTCATCTTGCCAATTAGTTTAAGTCGTGCTAGAAGTTTATCTTGTTACGTCGATCAGATGAAGTTTACATTTTGGAATTACATTATAATGCGGTACGCATGTAATGTAGACGTGAGGGCACGTAAACTTTCGGCAATTTTCCGCTGAAGTTCCAAGAGTCTGTTATAATTCTATTCGGTCGTTGCATATGGAATGTTATTACACGTATCCCTGATAACATCGAAAGGTATCTATCTTACCCTCCGCCAACTTCGTAAGAGTTACTATAGGCCGACCAACAAAGTTTGTCGCGTGTATGTAAGTGCATGCATTAGACGTACCGAAAGCGGAGGATTTCCTAAAGCTACGAGTATTTCCAAAAACTTATTGTTTAGTCTTTACATAAGTGCTTCAAAGTATATTTTAATATATAAGCCTATGCTTCAAGATCTTCGTGTCATTTAAGCTTATAATTTCTTCTCTAAGATTAATAATACATAAAAAAGAAAATAGGAAAGAAATATTAAAAGAGAGAAAAATTATTAAGAGATATATATTAACTTGTAGTAACATATATATAGTATAAATTAATTAATGGACATTTTTTCGTATACGAATTTAAAAAATTAAAATATTTTTTTGTCTTGTCGAAAAATTTTTATTTGACTAATTATTTGATTAATTAATAAACTTCGATTAACTTTATCATTTACATTAGTCGAATACAATTGCATAGATATGTTTCGAATATTATAAATTTGAGAAAGAGAGATTGTAACTGTATATAAATTATAATGTATGTGACATTATTTATTTCCTTTACGATTCGACCGACGTATCCGGAATAATGTCATTAATATCCACCTAAATATTTGTTATGATTTATATGTATAATCAAATCTTTCCAATTCTCTGCATATCAAAATACAATAAAATATAAAATGTAATAATATAATTTGTATAACTTCTTTGCGTTAAATATTTATAAGTTTTTTTAAATTAATTTATATAAATAATATTTATAATTTATATCTTGAGATTATGTAATCAAAATATAAATACATCACTGCAAGTTAATATATACTTTTTATTAATTTTCTTTTAATTTTTACTCTTGATATGATATTAAGGTTTCGAAATATATTAATTAGTGATCAGCATAAATTAAATAGAAACAGACTGTATAATAGAGATTTTATTGAAATGTATGCCAAAATTATGTATTGTCATGTAAACTTTAATGACGGTTTGCATAAGAAGCCACGTGTTTTTGACGGTTGGAAAGTTCTCTTGTTCCCGAGTGAGTCTTTTGGTCAAACATTAAAGTTCATCGCAATCTTTTCTCTTAAATGAAGCTATCGAACCAAAACGAAAACTCTTTTAAATGTCAAACTGCATCGATTACTCTCGAACTCAGCATCTCAGAAGAACTGACAAAGGATAAATGAGTACTAAAATAAAAGTTTTTTTCCTTTGTTATTTCCTTTATAATAGTATATTCCATTTTGATATATGCATAATCTCTCAAACATGCAGGTAGATTTACGGAAATAAGGATCAGTGGTATCGAATATCCATAGAGAAACTAGATCTCAATAGACCACAGCTGCGTAGATCAAAGGATATGTTAACCACAGTCTGTGAAACCAAGAATTTCTGGAATCAGAAATCTCTGCCACAAACGATCCATAGAATCAGGCGTTTCTGGGGCCAAGGTGGCCTCAAAGTAATGGATTCCAGAATCTGCGCGCTCAAGAATCTCTGGAACTAAAAATCCGTGAAACCAAGGATTTAAGAAGCAAAGGATTTGCGGAATTGAAAATTTATGGAAGCATAAGTCCATGATTTGGAAAGAAGACTCTGAGAAATCAAGAATTCTTTAGATCGATGGAATAGTGCGGGACCCTTACACGCTGACGTGACACTGTCTGCAACCATTCTCAGGTGCACTTAATTCGTCATACAGCTGGGTGGTATAGATTTCGACGGGTTCCGAGCTGTTAAAAGCAATTGCCTCGTAAACGTTAGCGCTCCCGTGAGCATTCTGGCGGCTTGACTTGGAGGTATCTGGAAGTACCTACTCGCATACCCGTACGGAATGTATATAGACGCACGCGGCTGTATATATATATATATATATATTTACACATAGCCACCAGCACTTCCTCTCCCGATTGCAGCATCCATTCCAAAGGTAATCAGGTTACCGGAAGGAAGCGGGCAATGCCTTCATGTCCCGCCAGATACTTTTGACTTTAACTGCGATATACTGTGCGAATCGCCATTATTAACGGCACTGTTTAGAACATTGTATCACTAAACAATTTAGCTAATTGTCAAAGGGCATAATAAATGACTTTGTTGTTTTGTGATAAATGCATCATGTATTGTTTAAAATGATATTATAAATTAATAACAATAATGATAATAATTGACAATTTTGTCAAAATAAGAATTATTTTAAAATATTATATATACTACAGGAAGAGAGAGAGAGAGGGAGAGAGAGAGAGAGAGAGAGAAATGTAATTTTTAAAAATTAATTGCTTACGTCTACGAATTTAGTATATGAACAGTGTCATGACAATCCAGTTCGTACATTCAACTTTTTCAACTGCAGAAAAGTACATTTTAAAGTTTAGGACTCTATCACTTTAGGGCTCTTTCTCACTGAACTTATGTTTTATCGGCGCATCTCTTCGAGACGCTTCCGGCGTACTTTATTTCCCGTGGGTGACCCGTTCCACCCGCTAGTATACTTCTCAAAGACTCTTAATACAACGTGACGAGATTATCCAATTTTCTTTCAAGAACGGACTAACGAAATAAAACAGCACCGAGTGACTTGATTCGCAACGCGCACGACATCCTATCACGCGTGGCCGATCTCGCGTCTGTTGTAAAAGATCTTCTGGAAAATGTCTTTTCTAACTGCAGTCTCGCGAGATTTCTAAAATAGTTTAAGGTGGAAGTGAAATGGGTGTTCTTTCTCGATCTTTAGCGAAACAGATTCCAGTTTGTTTAATTTCAAGTTTGTGTGCGCGGATCGAAACGACTCTGCCGACATTACCGAGACGTTAAAATTTTCGTCGTTTGTAAGAAACGTTAGAAACCAACTTAAAAAACAGTCTAAGAAAAAGAACACATATTTAGTTCTACTGCGGTCGTGGCGGCTTAAAGGGTTAGACTGGTCTGTTAGCGAAACTTTACTCTCTTAATGTCGAAAGAAGAAACAAAGAAAGCAAACCGAGAAACGAAACGGACCTCTGCGGTTCTTGAGGACAAGCTAGATAAGTTTGTTGGACTTGATGCCGAGCTTCTCGTACCTATCGAGAATTTGTCACGCGGAAAATACTACACTTACGATAATGGTTGAAAGATAAAAAACATTCTCATGCATATGAAAAGAAGAATTTGTAATCATATAAATTTAGGGGTTTATTTATTTTGATGTATTTATATATTTATTCCACACACTACATAATTGAAATTTTTGTTACACAATCAATTTTATAATATAATAATGTAATAATGAAAGTATTTAGGAGAATTAATACATATAAAGTTGACATGGATAGAAAAAAAATAAATTTATTAATAAAAATTAATAAAAATAGAGTAAAGAGAGTGAATTTTAATGCGCATGATAATCCAAAATTATTATTGCCATTAGTAGTATTTAAAATACACTTCGTATCATTACCAAAAAAGGTGGTTTCTCCTTTAATAAATACAAATATAGGTATTCGCGGAGCTCACCGTGTTGCGTATTTTTCGTTCGCAGATTATAATCGAATTGTGTCGGGAATATCGCGCCATCGAATTCGGTCAAAGAGAGGCGGATTTACAGCGGCGTAAATCCAGGATGGAGGAAACGAGCAGATGGGAGAGGCGAGAGTATCGGGCGACTTTAAAACTCGGGATATTGATTCGTGCGGCTGTACGTCGTGTAAACGCATCTCGCTTCCGAATCTCTGACATGTTTTGCCGGTCGCTCGCACGCTCTCTCGATACTGTCAACGTGCGAATCTCCCGACGCTGCCTTTGTTTCTTCCGCACTTTTGGAATTTATCGGTTCCGACCGAACACGCGTGTAGACACGCGTGCGCTTTCGATCCGTACAATGCGACCCATCGACAGTGTCTGTCGAATCGTAGTAGTCGATGCCGTCGATGAGTTGTCGTGTTTAACGTTTGCGTTTGGTTGCTTTTACAGTATAGCATGGTCCAGATATAAACTGAAGCTTCCGTTGATAAGTAAATAGCGGAAAATATACGTACCGCATGCAAGTCGTTTATGAATAAGCTATTGAGACATGCACGAAAGTTGGCTTTACATGCTGGATACCCGTCAGAATGTTGAACGTGACGAGTTATAATATTTCGGATATACATATTCCTTCTGTTATATGCTAGACACATGCACCATTTCCAACTGATTAAAATAAAAACTTTTTAACTAACATAGAAGTTTTAACAACTTGTGATTCAGAATCGAAAGTTCCGATTTACATTTTTATTATAGAATTATTATTCTTACTTTCAAATAAGTTTTTCTTTTTGTTAATTGTATAGTATTTTAATTTTTTTTTAACATAACATCCGGATATTCTACGATTATTTCTTTTTTTAAAAAGTTTTTGTGATGTGATACTGAAATTAATCATATCTTTATATTTTTTGTAAAAAGAAATTGAATTGATCAGAATAGTTTTGATTAACTTTAGTTTAAAAAAATATATTTTTTAATTGAAATACGTGAAAAGCTTACGACACTGTTGATTATATTGCTTCTAATATTCATATGTTACTTTGTTGAAAAAAAAGAGAAAAAGGGAAAAGGAAAGGAGGGGAAAGAGATATACCTATGTAAATACATATATGTAAAAATATGAAAAAGAATTTTTTCTTGGTACAGAAGATTGGAAATGCATGGACTGCGTGTTAGCAATCTTCTTGAAAACCAGTGAGCGTTAGAACGAGGTAGTCACGTAAATGGAAAGTGAGTTCGACGAAAAAAGATGGGCGCGATGGATGTCGGCATCGTAAGAAGAGGAAAATATCTTGCGGCTCTCCGAAAGGTACCTTCCTTGAGATATCTCGGTCCGTACTCACATCAGATAGAAGCAGACGGCGACGAAAGTTTGGCAAGGTTTCGAGAGCTTGCTCGCGGCGATGTGGAAGAGCTTTAATGGATTGTACCGTAGCACGTATTCACGGGGTTTTAGATTAGAGAACTCTGGACTGAGATAGAAAAGACAGTAGATAGTTCAGATCAACTCTAGATAGTTTTAGTGGTTCCGTTGAAATGTTGATTGGCAACACATTATCTAACAAGTTAAATTTTTTGAATTTTTTTGATTTTATAATATAATGTAGAATCTCTTAATTTTAGATTGAAGAAAATTATTTTATAGTAATGGTTTTAGTTTTTGTAATATTCAGTTGTATTGTAGTATGAGTTTAATTGTTCAGCCACTTAAATCCTTTCCTATAATTATTTTTTAAATCATTAAATTATTAAAAAATTATTATTAAATTATACCTTTATACTCATACTTGTAAAGTTACACCTACAAGTTTCTGCAAAAGTTTATATCTTTTATAAACCATATTTTTGTTATAATAATTTAAGCCAAGTATTGCTTAGTTCAAAAAATAAAAAAGTATATATGTAATTAACTATTGTCAAAAATGTTAAATTTTATCAATGAACATTTTATTATAAAACATAACATTATTAATATTGCTATTTTTGGTTAATAAAGTATAAAATGATGTAAAAAATAACATTTATATTTAATAATGTTATAAGTAATTTCAAAGCCTAAAAATTTAATTTAATTTAATTTATGTGATTTATTCAATTCATCAAGTCTAAAGTAATTAGTTTTTAGTGTTATTACAGTGCGAAATTTACTTTTATTACTTATTATACAATTATATCATAGATTCGCGGATCTTTATAAATGACTTAGGATAATTTAATCTTTGATGGAAAATCATTTCCACATTGACGAGTCTCATTATTATATCGTTCGCATAAATCATTCACCTTCATCGAGGATTGACATAATACTCGATGTGGACATAGAATAGACACTGTGCCGGCTTTGTCTCTTCCTTCCCTTCGCTTTGATGTATTACTGACAGTAGGTAGTAATCGAACACGCGCGACTATAATTCGATCCTAATGGTATCAGTTATGATATCCTAAATGGATATCCTAAAGGTAACTTAAAACTCTGCTATATGAATGCGAGTTATTTTTTTTGTCGGAACACAATTAAATTTAGAAAAAGTTTTATCTTAAAATGAAACTGTTTTATATAGATTCTGTGATATAGCAATGTATATATTATTACATTAATATTGTTTATAATTGAGATTGTATTGTTAAGTTAAATAGCTTGATTTCGAGCTTAAGAAATTTTATTTTGTTTTTATAAATATACTATCCTTTTAATAGTATTATTATATTGTCTAATTTATTGTCAAAAATTTGTTAATAATTTTTTACATCATTTTAAATACAAACTTAAAGTGAAATCAGGACCTAATTAAATCTTAATGCATTTTTTATATAATGTATGAGTTATCTGTTGTACAAGTTTAGTGCATATATAGCTATTTATATAATGGAAAGAGTCTTTTATAAACAAGATCTTTAGAGATATCTATCTCAAATCACATTTACATTTTTTCTTTCTAGTCACTGTAGAAAAACTGGTGGGTCGGAAATACGACAAAAAATAACTAGCAACGGGTTATCCGGAATTTTCTCGGCTTTATCTGCTCGTCGCAAATGTTTTGCTAAAAGCTGTCGTTCGTTGGAAGCACGTCGTAGTCTTCTTTATCTGGAGGATAGAACAGCTAGTGTCCGCACTTAAAATGCTCGTTGGTGCTCATGTCTTGTTTATCTTGAAAGTTATATACTGATATATTTATGACGGATACATGATGTTTAAATGTCAGAACGTTTTAAATTATTTGCAATATGTACTTCTAAAGTTCTTTATATACATATACAATGCAAAAAGATACGCTCGGAATAATTGCTATATATAATACCAATTTATACTCGTCTCATATTTTTGAAAAAATTTTTATTTTATGATTCGAAACTCATATCAGTGTAACGTTTTTAAATTATTATTATTATTATTGTACAGAATATTCTAGATTTACTGAAAAATATTTCTGAAAATTTTTTCGATGATATATCATACAGTTATTACTTCATGATATACTTGTCGTTTTGATGATCTGTCTCTGACGCTATAATTGATTAATCAATATAAACGATGTGATCTGATCAGAATTTTATTCCAGTCTGAGGAGTAATGAAAGCCTCACTATACTTTGGAAGTCGCAAGATGAGATTAATGTCGGGCTATTAACGGCTAAACTACCCCCTAAATCTTTTCCACCCTTGTAGGTGTATAGTCTTTAAAGTACTGTTAAGATATGAAAAGGCGCACATGAAGAAAAAATATGTAGAAATTACTCATATTTTTGAATTATTACAATCAAATTTAATTTTAAAAGCTATTAAATATTAATCGTAAATGAGATTTATATTTCTATAAGAAAGAAATTTTATTTACATTTTTTTAAATAAAAGAAACAAGCATTTTCTTTTCTTTAAATATATTTTTTAAATTCTTATTTAGAACTTTTTATTAAATAGCTTTTTTAACATATATTTCTTAAAATAGAGCTTTGTATGAGATATTTTGTTGCATTAATTTATTTCTGAGATCCCTATATATGTATAGATAATTAAAGCATCATTAGTATCGGTTTTCTGATAAAAGTCACTAATATTAAAAGCAATCAACTTCGGATAACGTTAAAAATATTGATTATGCTAAGGATATAGATGTGCATTTTTAACATAAATAATCTAGTATACCTACATATATATTAAATTTTATTTATTTATTATTACGCTTGAAAACTTTCTAATTATTCCCAGTTATCATCTTCATAATTTTGGTTTTTCGCTTTTGCTTTTATTATTTCAAACATAAAACTATTTTTAAGATATAAATTTAAAAAGTATAATATTGACGAATTTTTTAAAATAAACAAGAATGCTGAACGAGAGAGAAAGAGAGAAAGGGGGGGAGGGGGAGAAGAGCGAGAGATCTTTATTACATATTATGTGACATTTCCCCTTGCTATCTGATTGAAGAATGTGAGTCTTTATATTTTTCAGATCTCGCTTCCAATATTCTTCGTATGTGGCGCTCTTTGACGGAGCGATTCTCGCACTTCGGCAAAACTTTGGAAAATTCGAATCGCGTGACGTGAGCTAATTTATCGCGACACATTCTGCGACCGCTTTAGCGAATCTTCGTTCGCTTTCCGCTCGCCCGTCCGCCATTTGTACGATTCAACTTCGACATTCGACTGTTCGACTTTGCAAGCCTGGGCAGGGGATACTCCGGCGACTTTTCTCGCGGAGTTTACCCTCTGCCTTTTGTTTGCTCAACCTATTTTTCCTCCCACAGGAATACTACGCTTCGTTTCTCTTTTCCTCGTCCTCGTGGATTGGTCTTGTTTGTCGGTCATAATATCTCGGGAAACACATGTCCCGATGATCGAATGCGACGTCAATGAATTTTTATAACTCGACAATCCTGGCAATTAAGTTTACATGTGAAAAATATACCTTTTCAGTATTTTTCGTTAATTAACATATACAATGATAATGTAGCTTATATTTGATTTTTATTTTTTTTTTAAAGAATATTGATATCAAATAAAAACACAATTTGAAAGATTCCTTTCATGAATTCAGACATAAAGTCATATGTATATAAAGAGACGTTTCTAAATTATAGATGTTTCATTTATATTGTGCACGGAATATACGTAATTATGTCTTAAATATATTAAATTACAACATGAAAGTTTGAAATGTTTGTGTCGACAATGTCTGAAGTATCGTCTTAACTCTCTAGCAGCCGTTTTTGAGGTCGATCGATGTAACATGTGAGATTCACATGATGCACGTGATCCTTGGTAGATCCCACGGCGATTTGACAAGGGTCCGATAGTTGGGTCGTCGATTGGCAGTGTCCCAGGAATTACTTAGCCCACGAGTTGATCCTACTCTCGAGACCGGAGCTTTCTACGAAAATCTTGATGATTTGGTCGTGTCTTTGGCAGTTAGTTTCATCACCGAGAAGATACGGTTTTCGACGTGTATCCAATTACCTGAACATCGTTCGTATCTCTCAACAGAATATTTCATTTGATCTTCTTTAACTCTCTTACGTATTTTGTAAAATAGAAATAATTAATATACGATCAAAGTCTTATTTATTTTATTCATACTCATTTTATGTAACAGTAATGACGTTATTTGATACTCTTTTCACGTATCTCTAAAAATTAAATAGAATATTATTATATGACACACAATGCTCCAATTTCCAACGTCAAATATCTCGAGTTACGCCTTATAAAGGGTGTCTCAAAATGACCTGACATTTTAATTTATTAATAAAACATATTATTTATCTGAAAAGTACACATGTTTTTAGTTTAATATAAAGTACAAACATGGAGGTTATATGTGGAACACAATATCCGATAAATGGCCGCCTCGACTCTGTTTGCAAACGTTCATTCTTTTGACAAAATTTTCAATGACATTTTGGCATAATTGCGGACTAATTTCATTAATGGTACGTCTAATTTCTTCCTTCAACTCCGGAATGGTCTGTGGATCATTGGCATACACTTTTCCTTTCAGAAAACCCCAAAGAGAGAAGTCCAATGGCGTCAAATCGCACGATCTTGGTGGCCAATTCACATCGCCGCGGCGCGAAATAACACGACCATGAAACTTCGTCTTTGATATTTGTAGTGGATTTTCACAATTTCTATGCGTTGCTCGATCGTGTAATTCTCCATGACTAAACCTCAATACTTCCTGATGCCAGTTGTTAAAGATTAGTACGTTACGTTCGTTGCAAAAAAAATGGCGCGCAATTTAAAATGTCAGATCATTTTGAGACACCCTTTACATATACATATAATAAAATTCTATTAAAATAAATTAAAAAAATCAAGATTTCAAATTAAAACATGCATTTAATTTTCTTTAAAACTCAATTCACAAAAATTTCTTTATTTTTAATATTAAATAAATTTTATTGATAGATAATTTTATATAATATACGAATATTTTATATATAGTTGCTTAATTTTTAGAGATACTTTCGAAGAAAATATATGTATTGCTACATACATACGAAATACTGCCTGAAATTGTAGAAGTGTACTTTATAGTCAAGTCGACGCCCGAATGTTGCTTGAACTACGAGAGGTAGATAGTAAAGTAGAAAATTTTTCCCAGCAATTTAACAATAAAGCCTGCGAAGATCTCCGTACGACTTTCACATCGATTTTAAACATGGAAGATTTTTGAGGAAAATACCGAGTATGCAAGGGAACTTTGTAGAAAAATAAAGCAACTACCGGCTGTGACGTTTCGTTATGATTCTGGAAAGTTGAGAATAACGACAGTTCGTTCTATTCAAGTGTGCATTTGAATCAGCTGGATAATTCATAGAAGGATCATAGCGTACGTCACAAGGAATTAGTTCGGAACATCGGGCGAACGACATTATACATATTTACAGTTTACTATATCAGGAAATATTGGCATTTTATGCAATTGCATCCTTCTCATGTAATATATTGGAAAATATATGTCTGGATTCAGAAACGCGGCTGTAGGATACATCTTACTAAATTTTTTAGCTTAATTTTTGAAAAATATTAATCAACTTATGTAATACGATATTATTACCACTTTAATTTTTTTAAGATTTTTGAATTAATTAATCCATGCAGGTAATATATGAATTCGAATTTTAAGATACAATGTACTTATATCCAAATCAAAACAATAAATTAATCTTAATAAAAAAAACTTATTCTGTAAGAACATACATCTATTTTTATATTTTCTAAAAACATTTAGTATGAGTCTTACTCTTTAAGATTGAAAATTGAGCCACTTATTTTTAAGATTGGTTCAATTTTCATTCTTTAGAGATTCCATTCCAAAGAATTTAGAAAATTTGTGTTTTTAATAAACACTCAGAAATCAAGCTTTAATTATTTTTTAATTTTACAAATCGAAATTAATGTTATTCTCTGGCTTCAACAATTGGGAAATACGATTTCGATGAATTAACAGTAAGCGTTTCTTAATAAAATTTGCCATGTATGATGACCGTTTACTGATCTTTTAAATAGTGTTGTAAATTTATAATTATTATAAAATTCAATACAATTATTTAAAAAATTTGCATATATTCTTTAATTAGTTTTCATGAGTCCATTAGGCACATATATTTTACTTAAAGCAACTCGCTTTAAATTACATTAATAAATTTTGATACATGTCTTAATAGCTGAAGATTGAGTTATTTATATAATCGCTTTGTTGCACAGCTTTAGATTCGATTGCAGTGAAATTACTGTTTGCTTTAGATTACAGTGAAAATTACCGTTATCTTTTGCACGTGGAAATAGAGAATACGCTAGATCGGGAGATCTCTAATTTAGATTTCGATGTCGAAGGTATGGGGCACGTTTGCTCCAGACAATTTCAGGGATTTAAGGAATTGCTATATTGGAATTTCAAACGATTTTGCTATTACAAACCTGCACCTGGTGTCAATTTTTGTTGATATCGATTTTATCTTAGTCCTCGTACTTTGTTTTACCATTATTTCCACTATCATTGTTCAACGTTACGTATTGTATTACAATTGTGTGTTTGTTAGTTTTTTTCATGTATTTTTTGCCGGTTACTATTGCAAAACAACAAAGATTTCCAAAATTAAATTAAAAATTTTAATTATTTTGATAAGTATTCATTAATACAAATATATTAATCCAAATTTAAATTTAATGAATACTAAAAAAAAAGAGAGATATTTTAGTCTATAATATTTCAAAAATTGATTTTTTACATTTTTGAATATTTGGAATTTCTAAAATAGGTCCTTAAAAGGTTTTATCGATTTTCGACGAAATAACAAAAATGTTGGTATTTTTAAATTTTAACACACTTTTACGTTTAATGCTTTGTCAACGCGCTCAAAGAGAGCTATCAGTAAATAGATTGGGAGAAGTAAAAAATGTGAACGTTTTAAATTAAAGAACGATCTTTGTTGTATGTTATCACTAACTGGAGATAAACTTTTATTGTTTATTTTGCAACTGTAAAGTATTTGGAACTTTAAATGTAATGTATGTGTTTTTCACGAAATCATATTTTTCGAGTCGGTTAACACGATTTCTCAGAAAACACTTAGTCTATTGACTTTAACTTTTGCATATATATAAAGTATATATAAAATATATGCAAAAATTAAAGTCGATAAATTTTGTTTATCGCATGAACTAAGATTATTATGATACCTTTAAATTAATTATTTTTTCCATAAATGTTGAATAAAAAATGTTGTTAAAAATTGATTTATCTTTTAAAATCACGTTATTTTAACAACTTTTAATATTTTTTTTTATTTATACTACAGCCACATTTATAATAAATAAAAATCGTTTTGAATGTTTTATTTCGGTTAACAAATTGGAAGGCTGTAATTATGTCAACCACCGACACATGTTTTTTTACATTTTATTTTCAAATTTACGGAACATAAAAATTAATAAACATTTAGCCATATAAAAATTTGTAGATATTAAATGTTTATTAGTTTTTACAATAGATAAAAAAACGTAAAAGAATATGTGTCATAATTTTCTTTAGAAAAATTCCCAAAAATTCATATACATACACATGTGTATATATATATGTATATATGCCGTTAATTATACGCGTTAACATAATTAAAAACAATTATATGTCTTACAATTTTAGTTTAGGTGCACTTTGATACTGGAATTGATCTATTTATACTGCGCATATTTTCTTATTACACAGCTCAGAAGTATGGATTTATTTGGAGATTTGTACATTATTTTACATCCGACATGAAAGTAGGCGTAGTGCACAGATATATACATATATTTATTATACAATATATATATATATATATATATATATATAAAAGATATATTTACTTTATTTAATTCTACATAAATAACGCGAGAGGAATGTAAAAATTAATTAACTTCAACAAGTTTGTAAAACGACATAGATTGGTAATATTTTCTGTACCAATTTGTAAACAAGAAACTCCGGTGTTTAATTTTGAGAGTAAAGTTTACTAATCGCCATGTTTGCTTGCAAGAAAAGGACATTGTATTATACTGAAGAATACGCGTGTAAGAGTTCAGGCATTCCTCGCATTCCTGACAATCTCCCATTTGTTTCCACGACGATCGGCTGCGAACAAATTTAATCGTAAGTAAGAAAGCCCAGCTGGCTACCGTTCCGCTCAAACGGCAAATTGAAAGAGCCAATTAAAAGTTATTCAGGGTATTGTGCGCGAAGTCAAGTTCGTAAGGATTAGGTCAGAAGAGAAAGGAACGAGAGAAAAGGGAAAGATATGCAAAATTAAACGGCAGAAAATTAATGAACTGAGGGAGAGAGGGAGAGAATAAACTTCATAATTAGTGATAATTACTGATAAATGTCATTGTATGATTTAAAAATTTGTCTACAAATTAGATTACTATTATTATAAGATATAAAATGTTTAGATTATATGTATATTAAAAAAAGTCATTATTTGAGACTTATATTTATTAATACACACTTTGATATATAATATATTTTAAATTATTTAAATAATTCTAATTCCTAAAACAAAGTAGAAAAAGACGCTATAATGTTATTACGTACTGAAATATGATTTATATTTTTGATAAAGATACATATATAAATTTCTGTATGAAGACGAATATAAAGGTTTAAGTAAACAAATTGTGCAGATTATGCTGCAGATTATAGATTTGCGTCACAAAATCTTACAAGTACTTTTGATCTTTATATATTTATTATGACATTATAAATTAATTATTTAATTAATTTATATTCTAATATAAATTTTATCAATTAGAGAGTCAAGAAATTATTGTAATATCATATTTCGTTGAGTAACTAATTTTATATATTAATTTATATAATGGGAGTGCTTATGAAAGAAATATAAAGTGCGTGTGTGTGTGTGTGTGTATGTGCGTGTGTGTGCGCGCGCGCGCGCGTGAGAGAGAGAGAGAGGAGTGTAATTATTTCTGAATAGTACTCTAACTGTTTAACGATACAATTAATTGCTGTTGAATAGTGCCGTTCGCTTGATACTCTCCCGTTACCTTTTGTTATACTCTATAGAATAAATTTTAACTTTCCTTTTCCTAAAAATAATTTTCATGAAACCTAGAATTACACAGAAAATTAATCTTGTTATTATTTTATTATATTGTTATATCTTTTATTATGCACCAATTGAATTTTTATTAATTAGGAGATTTCTATTACAAAAAAAAAACATTTATTTAATATTAATTAATTAAATCACAATATACACGACGTTTTACGTATTTCTTTTTTTTTCTATTTCTACACTAATATACAATAAGAACTTATAGATATTTTTATTAACATTAAGTTATTACCATTTTAATTTTTTATTATTTTTATTAATGTTTTAAGTTATCAACATTTTTATTTGTTGTTATGATTACACGATATACTTTTTATATCTATATTTTATATCATTATCCCATTTTATACTGTTCCGACCTTTTGCCAGATTACAATCTGCTTTTGACAATCCATTCTTCCATTATCCACGTTACTCCTTTCGAAGGCACCAATTAGCGACGAATATCGTAACAAAACATCCGCGGCTCAGAAAAGGCGTCGTTATAAATGGCTCAGGTGCTGCGCGGGTAGTCACCGTGGCCGCGTCGGCATATAATAGCGAACGCGCGGTCCGTTGGCTCAGTGCCAGTGTACGAAACAAAGCACCAACTATGCAAAGCTCGCTAACTTCATCTTTGCGGGTTAACCGAGCGAGCCGCGACCGAGGCCGTGGCGAAATATCCGGGCCGGGTAGACGCCACCGCGCCGCGCCGCGACCAAACTTCTCGCGTATTTACGAGGACGGTAGATCGATGACCTAATTCTTGTAGTTGAAGAACCGATCGGTCCGCGAATGAGAACCACCAGAAGCCATCAGGATCGCTCCAAGATTGATGCGTATTGGATTCAGTTCTGCAGCTTTTTTATTTTATCCTTTTATACACAAGACACACAAAAATTCTTCTTTGTTTCGAACAAAGCTGGACTGGCGTTTTATCCCTTCCAAAATTTGCGAGAAAATTAAAGAAATTTGTATATATTTCTACACATTTTCTGGAATACGCGATATATGTATTACTTTAATTTAATGTAATGCAGATTTGCGGCGTGATCATTCACGAGTTAAGTGCATTAAATCGCACCGTCGTGAATTCATGCGGGAAAGCATTCTCGCGGAGAGCATTCGTTAAGCTGCAAGGTGTGTCGAAGTTCGAGAGAGCTCCGATTGATTATGCCGGATTCTCTCGAATCCACCGTGTTTGTGGTAAGAACTTCGACGGAACGGCGCGTTTAGTCGAAATTTTGCGTGTCGCTTTTACGGGAAACGCCATTAATTTCCCAATTCTCACACCACTCGGTCGGATTAAGTCACCGTTACTCTGACGAAATATCAGAAATCCGCTTTTAACGAGAATACGACAATTTTCGATACGGCTACCAGAGTAATTACGTGCACAATAAGTGTTTTTTAAATAAAGCCGAATCGAACCAAAAAATTGTATAACACTTAAAAAACGTTTAATTTGTTAAATTGTTATATTATTATCGTCCACTCTTAAATCCTAAATAATAAAGTAGGAATTGAGGAAGATTCAATTAATACTATCCAATTAATATTATGTAAGTAACGAGTTTATATCCTAAATTAATTTTTAAGATTTTTTATTCTTTTATTTTGAATGGATACAGAAAGCTTGAATAATTATATTTTTTTTATACTGGGATATAATTAAATAAACAAATTTTGTTAATGTCTCTATATGGAAATTCTTCTGACAAATAGGTAATATGGGTCGTGGGATTTTTAATGGAAAACATTGTTTTTCATTAAAAATTCATGTAGCTATTTTAAAATAATTTTAAGAAGTCTTGTAGAGATACCTTTGAAATGAGGAAGAAATGTTTGTTTTAAACATTTATTGGACAGAATCAGAGCAAGTGTATTGCTAGGAAAACATATTCATGAAAAGAAACTTCTAAATCTGTTAATCTAATAATATCTCAATATATTCGGAATTTTCTATGAATTCTAGTCAAGCTATTTAGATTTCATAGAAAGTCTAAATAGATTTAAAGAAATCAGATTCTGTAAAAATATATATATAATAGGATAGAGAAGTTACGTTACCACATTCAAATAGTCATACCATAATTTCTTTTTATTTAAATAATTTTTCTTATTTTATTTGTAAATTGTCTTAATTATTTCAAGTATATTTTATATTAAACTTAGATCAATAATTTTATTTGTAATATCACTTATTTGAATAAGTAAAAAAATGAAATATAAACATATTAATACCTTTTCTACTACTGTTGCAGTATATATGAATGGTGACAACCATTCACTTTTCGCATTTAATGATAATCAAGTGTATGCTTACCACACCACAACGCGTGACTGTAGAACACACTACGTATACCTAAAAAAAAAATAAATAAAACCAATGATTATTTATCAAATTATACAAGTTTTAGTTAAAATATATTGATTTTAAACTATAATATTTAATATTTATATATCATCAAAATTGAGCTGTAATTTTAAACAGAAACAAAACTCGTTTCGGCGTTGTTCCGCATGACAGCGGGTAATTTTGAACGGTCAAGTTTTGTGTTTGTTTCAAATTATAATTTATATTAATAATATATGAATGTTAATTATTGTAATTTAATGCCAAATAACTAGAGTATCTTTTGAAAATAACGACTTCTATAATTGATAAGCAATCGTTTGCTTTATTTAACTTTATCTTTAGGTGTGCATTTCCCCATTCTGTCTTATGTATAATTTGTCAACTAAAACGAAATGTCAGTTTTATAATGTTTTAAGATGTTTAAAATATATACATTTGAATAATTTAGCATTATACAAATTTATCATGATACTGAAATATACCGCAATTTGCACTATGTTAGGGAATTTTAACAGCGGCTGACAGAAGCTTCTTCTGTAATGTAAGTAAATCTACTTGGAATTATGTATACCGCTAACTAAAAGTACATTAAATGAACTAACAGAACTAAATTAAATAAACTAACATTCACAGACTGAGCTGACTGCCTTGCTGACTATCCTACATACATTTAAGTTAAAGTTTAAACTTTAGCAATGTGTTTTTGATGTTTTCTTGTTATCAGCGAAATGATTTCAGTTTTTGAATTTTACTTTTACATTGGAAATACGTTTGTCTTTTATGAACATGATTGAACAGTTGATATTAAAATTTACGCATGAATCTTATTGCAATTATTTAACGCAATTTTCATTCTCTTGAGATTAAATTGAAATTATTTTATTAGAGATCATTGAATAACAATTGTTTAATTATGCACGATTACTGACTGAATCAAAATTGACTTATTCAAAATTGACGATATCATTTGTCATAAAAGGATCATATTAATAACATAATAAATTTATGTTAATAAAATCAAGAGACATATAGTGTGTAGTGACCAAATAAATTTCTGTGCAGAATTCTTCTTTGTATTTATTAAATGATACGTTTTTGAAATTTATCGCAAATCTTATAAAATCCTATACTTTATATGCATATAGCTTTACAAACTTTACGGATGTATACACATAGCTGCATTACTGCGTTCTTGTTATGTAACGTATCGCTCGACGGCATTGCATTGGCGGAAGCCAGCTGTAAAGTAGTAAGAAGCCTCTTGTATCGGGACGAAAGCATATTTTTGACTGTCGCCCGGATGATGTAAATTCCAGCATTTTATGCTGGAATTCACGACGATCGATAAGCATAGTCAGCTCAGAAAACGGTCACTATAAAAAGGGACGTTTTGGCTTTCCACGTGTGAGACTTTTGCGGCTGCATATATGGATACGAGTATATATGCGTGTATTTATATATGTATATACAAGCAGAAACATCCTCTTGACGACACTGGTAAATGACGATACAGTATGCAGCGATACACAGCAAACGCCGAGGATTGTCGGCGCGATCGATCGAACTCGTTTATAGAAAGAGATATTTGCTACATTGAGTGACGCGCGCTGCTGGAATCTGAAAGCGATGACGTCAATATCGGTAGCGATCGTCTGCTGGATATTTGAGATGACCGAATTTGCAATGACGAAGATTTTTAAATAATTATTTTTAGATTATTCTATATCATAAAATGTATGAATGCTTTGTACCAAATAGTTTTGTGTCCTGCATAGAAAATTTTATTATTCTGTACGATGTTTTTATTTATAGATTGTTCAATATCAATCTTAAATTGATTCTTGTTTAACGAAAATTTATTTAGACGTTAGTTTCGTATTTTTAACAAAACCTAAATATCTCGGTTTTAAAACTTACTTTTTGAAGTATGTTGCCTTGCACATAAATCATTAGTTGTAAGTGACAAATAATATCTTATGGTTTATTTGATTTTCTCAAAATTTAATCTATTAAAATTGATAATTTTTAATTATTTGTATCTTAAAAAATATTAAGGTTTTAATAAATTAATTCGTGCATATAATTAAATACAAAACCTGTAAATTATTCAAAATTTTATTAATAATGCAGCAGTTTTTTATTTATAATAAGATTCTATTATAATTGTTATGATTAGATAGATATTATTTTATAATTTTACGATACTAATAGTATGCTCGCAACGATTATAAGTTGTAATTCTTTATTTTATATTAGATTCTCCTTTTTTTAATTAAACCTTAGATTTAATATATAGAATGTGTATATCTCTTTTATCTTTTTTTTTCAATTTTATTTTTCTTTAGATCGTAAATTATCACTTTCCTTCATACTAACCCAATTTTAATACCTAATATAAATTAGCATCTGGCATGTATGCGGTAAAGCGGCGATACCACCTCGGCTGCGCTCATTACTTCTTTTAAGCGCAATAAGCCCCGTAATTTGCACAGCTGATTGTGGCCCACTTACGCGACGTATTATGCGACACAGTGCACACATTATTACAAGCATTACCATACACATAGTGTTATATCGTGTCGTATTTGCATTATGTTTCTGAACGTACATTCACTGCATATTTAATGATGCCTTTCGTGCCGATCAAATATTTACACAAAGGGTTGTAGATGAGAGACGCAGTATGCACCTTACTAGATATGCACGTTAGAGCTTGCTCCTCGTATCTTACTGTTTGAGTTATAAATAGCCTATCTTTTGCTATTCTCCTTATGTAATAGTACCTTGTATAGTCTTGTAAGAAGAAGTGACATGGTATAGAATAAATTTTCATACAATAGCGAAGAGTATTTGATATCAAGTCGTAACGCTATCCTTTTCTAAAAAATATATTTTTTTTTACTTATTTAAAAAAATAAGTTTAGCGCGTAACATAATAGTAAAAATGCAATTAATAAAAATATTAAAATTTTTTGTATTTATTCTATACTAAAAACCGAGAAAAAATAATTGAAAAATATAATAATGATGAAATTAATGGAAGAAGTGTACATAGATCATGAATCCCGTGAATACGAAGTAATGTTTTTGACATATAAGCGATAAGATTGTTTGACCTAATTCTTTATTATAGACTATTCATTCGAGCAAATGAATCTCACATTTTCTGGATAATTTACCGTAAGTGATGAGCTGTAGTAAAAAACAAATTGCTATGCAAATGAGGAATACTCTGATGCGCAGTTATGAAGACGCACGTGCATATCGTGAAGTATTCATCTTGGGACGGTTAATGCGGCGTTTTATTACGAGAGGAAATATGCTCAGTCCATTAAAGTATTCGTTACTCGTCAGCCTCGCATAATCTGCTCGTTGTGTGCGTGCTCGCACCTTTAAAACACGGAGAGGTTTTGTACATTCTCTTATATTTTCTATTTTCCTCGGCTAGGCGTATTTAATACTAGATGATTAACCGCGGTTTAAACAAAGCAATTTTGGTTTATTTTTTAATGTTGCTTTATGTATGATTTTATGCATTTGTAAATTTATTAAAAATTTAATTTAAATATATATATAATCATTCATAAGAAATGCTTGATCACTATTATACATTCTTTGACAAAATTGAAGTGTTACTTTAAATCAGCAAAAATAATTAAATATAAATTTATTATGTTAAAAATGCTTTCAAAAATTGCTTTAAATGATTTTTTATGAAACTATTTTCTCATCGATAGGATTTGACAATAAATTTAATCTTGTATATAGAGCTCTAATATCTATATATTTTATAAAAATTATTTTTATAAAATTATTTTTATAATTTATTTCGTATTAATAAATTATAGACTGAATTTATATTTTTTTTTTGCTCAAAAGTATTGTTAGCACAAAATAAACATAAAACGTAATAAATCTGAATATGAATCTTATGGAAATAAATTTAGATCTATTCAAATCTGTGTATTCAGATTTTTAGTATTTACATATATCCATTTTGAAATTTTCGATGTATATGTACTTATGTGGCTGCTTTCTGAATTTAAATAATGGATCGTGCTAATTACTAAAAATAAATTGAGTTCTCTGAAATAAAAAAATATTAAAATTTAATTGATTCTTTTACGACCTAGTTTCGAGAATATCTATTACGGAAATATAAAATGTAATAAAATAAAATATTTTAAATTAAAAGTTTTTTATTTTGTACGATGCACAATATGCGCTTAGTATGAAAATTATATATGATATGATTCTTTATATTATTCCTGAACAAATATTTATATTATATTGTAATGTTATGCTTCCTTATCTTATAAAATTTTACCTTATATATAATCTTTCTGTAATAGGATTTCTGTAACAATAATGTAGCAATAAGACATTGTTATAATACATATCTTATGCTACTTTTTCTAGAATATAAAATTATTTTCTAACATTATTTATGCTAGAAATTCTGTGAACGTTTATAATATATGATTTTTCACTTTTACTGTTCTACAATTAACAACAATTAGTTTGTTATTTTATGTTCTTTACACAATTGAATTTCTTAATATTCTCGTACGTATCTTTACGAATATATTTTTAAAGTTTTATGTATCTTTATCATCATGATAGCTCTTCAAACATTTTTAACAGCTTTTGAAGTCACATCTTAACTCGAGTTAGAATTGAATCTCTTTCTCGATGAACTGACAAGGATATCAAAGATTTTCATGGCGAAATGTGGATTACTTCACGATTATGGGGAGCTAGGCCTCTTTTATAATTCGTTTAAAGACGCAGTTAAGAAGAGACAGATAATTGATTGCACTCCTTAAAGCTCTAGGTTTACGTCTGTGCACGTTTTATCGTTCTTATGGTCATGCCCTGCCGTTTTCACCGCTCGTCCTTTTTTCATTAGTCCCGAATTTTACGACACCTCGTAAGGAGAGCGATAAATTTCCTTCTTGCCTCCATCCTTGAAGTGAAGTGAGTTAACGGCCCATCGGTTGAGCCGCACAATCTTTTCCTTCGTCTAGGTATCCACTTTTTTCCCGAGAGAGATAAATAGAAAGAAAAAAAAGGAGACAGAGAGAGAGAGAGAGAGAGAGAGAGAGAGAGAAGGAGAGAGAAATAAAGGCAACCTTGTATTGATTGTATCCTCTGGGCGTCGTCTAATTGCCAAGGAAGATACTTCCGACAGCCCTCGAAGCTGTCGATCGCCGGGTTCGCCACGCTTCCGTTATAGTTTCGAGATTAATTATCGCTGACGAACGGTTATTTGGCGCGAGAGGCGATAATGACACAATCGAACGAAACTTGATGGCGATCGAAGGATGAGAACCCTGGCGAGCGATCCAAAACGAGCTACGACTCGTTAATCACCGAATCCTTGCGAAAGCTTGACGTCAAAAGCTTTTTCATTCTTCGCGAGTTTTATTCTCAAGCACTTTTCGCAAAGTATTCGCCGTATTCTTCGGAAGTTATATACTGCGAAGCACACAGGAGTTTCGCGTAAAATTTTGCGTCCGCGTTGATCACCGTGTGTTAAAGAAAGCCTTGACTCTTTCCATTTTTATCTTTTTTTTTTTTAAAGTGATACTTGTACTTGGTTACAAGGCGTGGCTTTAGTCTGGTCGATAGTACCAACTTATAAATTAGCCGCGAAGTTTCGAACAGAGCCGATAAGGGTTGTAAGCCAGGAATCTGCCATCGTTTTCGCTCGTCTTCGAAAGGAGTGATTTTTTGATCGTGCACCGCGTACAAGAGAATGTACTTAAGTGTCTTAAAAGGTTCCATTTCGAGAATTTTATCTCCGGAATTGTTCGAAAAATCTTCGATCTTGACAAACTTTGGTAAAATTTACAATAATGTTGTGACGATAGAATTTACAATGAAGTTCATGATAAGTTCTTTGATAAAGAGATACCATTCTACGTATTTTTCTTGTAAAATTAGTAAGATAATTTTAGGAAAAGCTAATTTATTTTAATCGACTCGAAATATATTTTTTATTTATGAATCATGTTTATATGCCGAATTCTTTAAATTTATTAATTTTCTAAAAATATTTCAAAAATCATGTATTTTTACAAGAACATAAGATAAATTTTTTTATATTTCTTTTGTAAAGAAAATCTTAAAGAAGAATACTGTAATCATGATATATCTCAAAATTTATTCCTCGTTGAGATGTCACATTTGTCTAAAGTCTAATAATATGAGTTTCTAGTAGAAGCGAGCGCATACTTCGTCATTCTGTCATGCAAGTTCAGATTAGCGATTCACAATTGTAATTCACGAAGTTGCGTCGTCCGGAAAACCGCCACTACGCATTACGAAACCTGTTCTACATACGCCATAACAATATGTTACATACATACCACGTACTACATATATAACGTTCATATTATTGTGGCAGTTTGTACTTTGTGATGCAAGCGCTGTCGAAACAATTGAGACTCTCAAATGACCAAAAGCTCTGCTGCACGTGATTATAATTTGCAGCTGTGACTATTTATTATATGTTACAATTTATTCTACTACGTAAGTTTTATGTGATGGTTCCTAAGTAAGAATGTTAAAATCTATATATGTTTATTTTACATTATCATTATTTTAAAAATATTATAAAATTGAGTGAGTATAGGGATTTAAAATGTTGATAAGTTATAGTTATAAATTATTATATAAGTAGTTCTAAATTTAATGAATAATAATTCACCGTAATTTCATTCATTAAAATATGAAATTTTGAATTTCTAGAATTCAAGGCATGTATAAAATCAGATTACTTTAATAGTTAATATAGTCTGAAGTCCTGATGGAAAGAGATCTTGTAATCTAAAAATAAAGTACAAGAATTTAAGAACTTGAGATATTTCAAGAGTCATTAGAGTCTAATGGAATTAGAGTCCGAGAAAACTATTTAGATTGGAATTTCTAAAGGGAAGGAGAGAGATTTTAAAAATTTATAAATTGAAGGCTAGAAACGATGTTATTTTATTATAAGAATTTTATTATAAGAATTGCATAGAAAGAACGATTTTGCTGAAATATCTAAATTTATGTAAATACTGAAAATAATTTATAATAATTGGACCAACAAAATAATTATGTAGGAAACTTAAGCTTGAGTGCAAAAAGTGCAAAAAGTTTTGACATTCTAGCTTGATTATTAGCTTGATTATGTTTCTTATCGATTGTTTTCAGAGATTATTAAGTTCAGAAAGTCATTGTTTTTATGTGTTTGTGATGTATATCATTATGTACATATAATTAATTAAAACAAATGGGAGAAATTACAGTATTTTTAAATAAAAAGAAAAAAAAAAGGTTAATTGAATTGCTATAAAATGTAAACAGTAAAAGTTTCAAAGTTTTGTTTCTCGTTGCATTGTGTTGTTGTGAGCACTAATGAGAGTAGAGTCTTGATCTTGGGCGATGTAATTACGGGAAAATTACCAGACCGGACGTCCGGTTTGCGCGTGTAGCGTATACGCGTGCATCCCTAAGTAAAGTGCATCGGGCAAACCGAATTACCATGGGAGCGATTGCGGTCGTTGTACCGAGCGATCTTCGATCGGTTATTCTCGCGATTGGATATACGGTCGACACTTCACTGCGACCGTGCGTTAGGGCCATTATTGCAACTGCCGGTCTACCGCCGGTATACTCAATTAATTCGGGATAATCCTAATCACTAATTGCGCCCTCACGATTGAACGTCGCGCGCCGATTCAATACACGTCGCTTTCGTTTCTGCCGAATCTCCACAGATCAATAGATCTGCGATCGTTGGCTCCCATGTTTACATTGGTTACTGTCGAAATTGTCAATTGAAGAGATAGATGTACTTGTTCTAACATTTTGATTAATTTGCGGCTGTTGTTGCTCATGCTGCTCTACTGACGTCGGCTCAAATTGATTTCGCTAAATTCTACGAATAAGCGCTGTTTTGGTATGTAACCCCATAATTTCTAAAGAATAAAATAAATTTGATTATGTTTAAAATAATAATTTCTTTAAGTAAATGAATTTTGAATGAGATGCGTTATAAATATTGCCTTTTTTATAATTTGTAATCGATTGTACTTTATATGTGTAACAGTTCTTTAATTTTACATTAAAGTGATACCAGTATTCAGATTTATAAAAATAAACAATACTTCGTCAATATGGGTTTGATTTACTCTTAGCTTATAAATTGAAAATACATTCATCGTCGATAGCAGGACTATTCGCGTAATCGGACGTTTGGATTATCTCAGGTCTGATTCCACGGAACGAAATTTAGTGCCGACTATACTGCAACTGTAACGCAGCCATTAATACATCGAGCATTACAAACGACATTTATTATGCTATATGCAAGGGTGGTGTATCATCGGGGAAACAATTACAAATGTACGATTTCAGTGCAGAATAATCGGTGCATTGCTTTACGCATTAATCTATCATATTTTAGCAGTAAACTTCCAATTCTACTTATGACACAAACTATTTACAATATATAATACTTCCTTTATTTTTTATTACTTTTTGTATGAATATATTAGATATTATTTACTATTATAAAATTAGAAATTATAATTAAAAAGAGGAAATAAGAGTTACATTATCTTCAGTTTTTAACATTAATTTTATATATGTATAAAATAATATATTTTTAATATTATTATTTTATTTATTATTAAATTAGAATAAATTAAATTATGTTAGTCGTGGTTGTTAGTGCGTAAATTATACATTTGTAAGGTGATAAGATACAATTTTCGCATAATTAGAATGTACTTATCAGATGAAGTTAACTGCATACGTTTCAACTCTGGATTTGTGAATCCTCTTTAGTACGGTAATTGATGAGGTCGAGTAGATACAAAGTAGTTTGTACTCGACCTCACCAATTATCGCGCTGAAGAGGACTCACACAAATCCAAAGTCGAAATGTCTGTTAACTTCATTTAGTAAGTACATCTCCAATTGTTTGCAAATTATATCTTATTACTATATGAATATGTAATGTACGCACTAACGACTGCAGAAGCTCATATAAACATTTTATCTGTATTGGATTTATTATTATTTATAATATTGCTTATTCTATTTCTAAAATATTGATAAAAATTGTAGTATGCTTAGCTAATAAATATATGAATATATGTCACACATGAAGAAGATAAAGAATGTTTACAAGAAGAATTTAAGAAAAATGTTTTTAGTATTAAAAGTGAAAAATATTTTTTCTCTGTAGCACAACATGTTTCTGATATCAAAAATATGTGTTAATTTATTAAACGAATCACTAACAAATACGGTTAGTAAACTAATGTATTCTTATCTTTTATACTCGCACTCTTATCATTTTTATATCTTATAGGCTTTTATCACGTTTACTTTGCTCAATAAAGTTCAACAAACGGACTAGATATCCAATCTCTTGCTGTCTGCTGTGACCGCTCGAGAAAGAGATAGCCCTCCTTACAAGAAATTGAAGTATAGTCTCGTAAGTCTCGTACTCTTGAACGAGCCCGGAGTGGAAGCGGCTTTAAAACTCTCCGTGTGGGATCGTTTTAATCGATCTCGATCTAAGACTTTATCATATCTAAGCCAGTTTCTCGACGACGTGTGTCTTCGTCGTCTGAACTTAAGCTGGATTTTCTAACTCTCCTTACCCCTAGAATTTTTCCAATCTTCTCGTGGGATTAAACGTTCTCCCACGCAGAACATGATTCACCTCGTGTTCTTATGCGCGACGCATCTGGAACTGAGAAGCGGATTAAGACCGTTCGCACAGATAAATCCGAGAGATATTGAGCGGCGGCGAATAGGTACGCCAAATAGGTAATTTAAAAATGAAGAACATCGGTCGGCAAAACGAATAGGAGAGGAGGGGGGTGGGGAAGGGTTACTATGTTTGCACACCATTCGGCGTTCGATAAAAGTAGAAATCCCGCAGTTTTCTGGGGGCAAACTGGCGAGTGACGGCTATGATTGGCCACCCCGAAGCGGAATCCCCGCGGAACGCCCTTTAATTTCCGGGGACAATGCCGAGCGGAAGGATCGCGCAATGCTGCTGTGACGAACGTCTCTAATAAAAGGATATTTATGTGCGTTGAAAGTTCGGACCGCCCGCGGCGTGACCGGGATGAAACTCGCGCGGCGCGTTCGCATCGTCTCGCGAGCGAGTAAGATAAGAGCAAGCCAGCGAACGTGCGAACGAGTCTATTTAGTTTTTGAAACTCGTAGTCACTACCAGGAGGCATGACCTATATTTTTATTGGTCTTTGCGCAACGACCATAGACACAGAGATTTAATATGTGAAAATGGCGGAAATATAGTTGACTTTTTTTACTGTCAGTAGTAATAGATTGTTACAGCAAAATCAAATTCTCTGTACATTATGAGTGATTAGCTTGGCTAATAATATTCACGACTTTATTATTTTATAATGAGCCGAATTACAATTTTCTGAAGTTAAAACGGTTTTTAATTGTCAATTCGTATGATGTTAGATCAGTGACAATCAATTTAATATATGTTTAATAGAATTAATATTATTGCGCTTTTTGTTATAAAATAATATTTAATTAATATATGTATATGATATTATAATTATATTATTTATACATATAATTTATGTCTATTGTATATCGAGATATTTTCTCGATAAATATTAATTTTTATAATATCTTTTTTTATTGACTTGCACTTGAGATTTATTGTATTCACTTTATCGTAAAATTAAAGTTTTATCTAAGAATTCCATTATTTTAAATACTTATTGCATTTTTGTTTGAATTTTTTTTCCAGTCGTAAATGATAATTTTTATTATTTTATTTAATTAATTTTATTTACTGAGTTATAATCAATCATCGTTAAATTGAAAGTTTTATTACTTGTACATATACCTGTATTACACATATTTATTTTTCCTTCTTGTTTTATTCTAAAAAATTATTACAAACATACTGATGACATACATATAAACATATAGAAATAACATATCGCAAAAAATGATTTTGATCTGAATACGTAAAATATTAAAATTAGAGATAGTCTATTTCCCTTTATTTTTGCGAAACTTTTTGTCGAAAATATCGAGTTACGGTACGCACGAGAACACATTGTTAACCGGAAATTACTGTCGAATTTCTAGTGTCCGTTTCTCCACCAAGGCTATAGAGCTAATTGCTAGAATAAAATGCATTTATTTTGTTGGCGTTGAAGTGAATGTTCACGCAAACGCTTGGTGTCGCATCGACGCCGATAATACACCGGATGTGAGAATGCCACTCGCTGATTTCCCGAAGGACTATCTTTCGCTCTATAATTAACCGCCGACTATAGCGCGCTGGGTCGTCCCAAGAGAAAAAGCACAAAAGAAGTCAAGTACGTAGTGGATGTTTCTAGATTAGAAAGTTCGTGCGTCGAATAACTTTTAAAAGTATTGTTATATTGGAAATATTACGTCTGTCTAGCTGCCCCCTCCCTACTTAATAAAATCTTAATGAATAATTTATATAATATTGCGCTATTTATGCGCTCTCAAAATCCGCAAAAAAAATGTTTGCGCTTATTTCATTTAGCTAAAAAAAAAAAATTTGGGGGCTGAGTAAGCTGTCAACTCTCCTACGTGTTAATAACGCGCATGAATCCTGTGTATTTGATTTTTCAAATCGATTGTTATTAACACATTGGGAGGAGGGTGGACTAATTGACAGTCACTCAGCCCACCTCCCCATAACAAATTTCTTTTTAGCTAAACAAAATGAGCGAAAAAAATTTTTTTGCTGATTTTGAGAACGCATAAATAGCGCATTATTATATAATTTATTTTTAGTGAATTGCTTAATATAATAATTTTTTTAATAATTAGTTTTGTATTGAAAACATTTCTCACAGCATATTATATTATGGCACAAAAGTTTGTGCACTAACATTCAATCAGATCAAGTAAAATTTAATGAAATTTAATACGACGTACAAAGTACAGTTGGATAATTTAAGTCAGTGAAGAATAATAAAATGTAATTGTTTCTTAACATAATTAATAAAAAAAAATCAAAACTCACGTTGACTTGCAACGTTATTTTCTAGCGAATTATACATATAATAATATTCCGACATTTAATAAACTTCCCTGATATCTCTTCGCTTTCTACCGGGACGATTATCATTCGCAATCGGTGAATCTATATCATTTTTCGTATCAATATATCTGGAAGTTTATTGCACTCTTTTCTTTCAATAGTATTCTCATCTGCGATTTTATTCGTCGAGCGGGAATTTACTCGGTCTGTCCGGACGTATCTTCTGAATGGCAAAAAAGGGGGGAAAAAAGAGAAACGTGAAAACGAAACTGGTGAGAGGTCTTTCCAACAGGAAAGTTTTTCTGCCACTGCTCGTGCGGAAATTGGCGTTACCGTGGCGCCGTGGCCAACTTTGTTCTTCCGCGTACGGCGAATGGATAGAAAAAGAGGAGACTGCAGGGAAGGGTACAAGGTTGGCGAAACGACATCAAGTTTTGTCATAACTGTACAGTATTATATTTTTTATGCACTTCGGTAAGTGAAAGAACTGCGGCCGAATCTGTGGGATCGAACTTTTCACGTTTACTCGCCTGTAGCTATAAGAAAAAAAATTCATCAGCGTCAAAAAGGTTTCGTCACGTCGTATTTTTATTTTATATATAGCGATTCACGCTGGAGGTGATGATCTGAAGTACATAGAGATCTAAGATGTCTATTTTTCTGCTTGTCGAACAATTTAATAAATAAGGTAACAGGATCTGGTTTAGTATTCAATGTGTTCTCACTGTTTGTAGAGGGGATAACCACTTAATGTAATCGTCGGACAGAGTCCTCAGAAAGTTTTCTAAGAAATCATTATAAAATTCATATGAAATCTCTACGTATAATCCGATAATTACATTTGCAACCACGAGAAATCATTGTATAACATTAACATTAATTAAATGAAATCGTATATTTTACCAAATTACTTCATATATAATGAAAAAAATTATTTGTAATCAGATGAAATTATATGAAATCATGTAATTTGCGGGATAATATTTCAGCTAGTGGTTACTCCCTCGATTTATAGGTAATTACAGTATGATTTTAATAGATACAAAAACTTTTTTATAAAAAAAATAAAGAAAAATAGGGGGAATAATAAAAATTTAAATAATTAGATTTTCACTTATTTATATAATAACTAAAAACCTTTGTATATAAAGGAAAGTAGGGAGTATGCGTCAGATTTTAGTTTCAATGGAGAGATTTTAGTTTCTTTGGTGATAAGAGTACTTAAGAATTTGTACAGGGTAATGCCATCTCCAAATAATTTACTGTGCACGAAATAGCAGCAGCGCCGTGGCTTTCTTTCGTCATCTTTTATGCAGCACACTTGAGAAAGCACCTTTATCGCCAATATGAAACTCCCCCGCTACCACTTCGCGTATATAAAAAAACTTCTTTATCGAAGAATCGCTTAGGTCTGCCTAGGAGCTGTGGTATACCGAACCTCTCGATGTGTTTATCCTTCTCGCTCGTCTGCTAACATCCTTTTACACATCCTTTCACAGCAGCTAACCTTTCGTGTCCCATATTTTTCTTTGCAGTTCCCACGATTTTTGATTTTCTGACGCTCGATATGGATGAATTACTTTGCTCGTTCTGTGGAAAAAAGTTATGCTTTTCCTCTTTGCCTTCTTGTACCTTTATCTTATTTATGCATCCACGGTAATACAGCTATGTATCGTTTTACTGTTTTCTTTGCGAGAACGGTCCTCTTTGTGAAAACAAATTCTCCAACGAATATTAATCTGTTATAAAGAAAAGGGAATGTTTTATCTCTTGTTTTTTATTAATTTATACATGAAGAATTTCAATTTTAATACATGAATTTACATGTATAAGAATCTTATTTTATTTTATGGAATTTACAGAACAAAGATGTTATAATCACCTTTATTTTTAACTTTGTTAACAAATAATTATTAATCATTATTTGTTTATGAAAAGCAAAACTGTCAATACGTATGAAGTTTTAGTATTTCCAGACTGAATCTTAATTAATATCCTCAGCGTACAGCAAATCTTCCGATATGGATTTCACTTATAAAGGTAAACTAATATTTACTTTAGAAATTAATACATATTAACACAAATTTTTACTTGTGAGATTGAGAATAAACTTGATATGTAAATTTACGATATTTTTATGCTTATAATAATATATGTTGGATTAATTTATTAAAACAGTATTTTTGATACTTTTGCGATTTTTATTATTAAACAATTTAGAAATTAAAATTTTACAAATAAAATTCGTGAAAACTTTTTCCTATTTGAAGATAAATAGGTGTATTTATTTCAAGAGTTATATATATTTCTAAAAATAAAAATAATATACGTTTATAAGACAAGAATTTAATAATGAAGATTTGTTTTTGTAAAGAAAAAACGCTATTATTACTCGTGCCAATTTCTTGTGTTTCTGGCTTTCTTGAAGGTGATTATGGAACGCATCAAACAACTTATTGTTTTGCGAATGGTACGACAACATCGACATGAAAAGTGTTTTACAAAATGATTTATTATAACGCTTAGGACACAATGACCTAAGTATGAAAAATATAGAACTTTCCATGAAATAATCACCGCCGCCGGTTGGTGACGGTTGTAACATGCGACAATTAATCTCTTGCAATGGTTCCTGTTCTAATAGAACACCTTTCACATCAATATCACAAAATTGCATGTTGCTTGGATCGACATATAATCTCTCTCTTTCTCTTTTATTTTTTGAATTGATGATAATTCGAAAAAACAAATATTATGATTATCTGTCCACGATCTTAATCGAGACTTTTAGAGACTCATATATCGCGACGAACCGGAATAATGAACTTCAATAATATCGAGTTGATCATAGCGAATAAAATTCTCTTTGATCACAGGCATTTCCAGTGAAATTGTTTCAAATTCGTTTAGTTTCGGAAGAGTTCCGCGCTAAAAACAGTAACGGATAGATACTTTTGCAAGCATCACGGTATACATTCTCCTCTTTTAGTTTTCATGTAGACTATGTGTCACGTGTGCAAAATAAAAGACTGATTCAGGCGGGAGGTGAGCGAGTTACGGATCCGTGTAGATCGGTCACCGGACCGTGTCGCGAGATTTATCCCGATCCGATAATTTATACAGTATAAAGGAAGCGTAGCCGAGGGCCGTGGAAAAATGCCAATTGTGATAATTCAAACGTTCGGGCTACGCGCGAGCGACGAGAAAGAAAAAAATTCACATTCGCAAGAAAAAAAGTATGGGAAAAACATGAAAGCAACCGTTCTATTCGTTAAAGGTGATGATTTGTTTTTTTAAGTCAAATATTTTTGTGCAAATGTTCACACATTGACTGTAATATGCATGTTTCATAATTAATAATTTGATATTTATGAAACGTAGGTATTTATAAGTTATAATTAACACTTTATTCTATAATTTAGTTGGATGTACTCGTGATTCAGTTAATATAAGATAACAACTATTTTTGTATGCTAAAGTATACAAATTATACATAAGCACACGCACAGATAACAGATTCAAAAGCATGTATATATAGCATACTATTTGACTACAATCAACAATATCAATAATGGAAGTTGATTGGATTTTTTATTTTATAGTCTGTAGAAAATAAAGTTTCAATTTGTGCGGGTTGTGATAATGCGCTCTGGAAAGTGAACACATTTTAAGAGAACCGCAGAGTTGAGCCGTGCAAAGTGGATAAGAGTAATGGCATTGAGATTCAAATTAATGCCACGCTTAATGACGCTTATAGGATTTCACGGTCGTGAAAAGGACGAAAACGCAAAGGGAAAACTCTTGTAATGAACCGTAGGAAGGAGTATTGGAAAGAACGAGAATAAGATCAGCGACATTCGCGGTATTCGACTCGATCGATTTTACGTCGTATTATTGTCTAGTATCTTGAAATCTTTTTATAGCGCAGACTCGATACTGACGCGACTTTATATCATATTGGGAACAATATGAATATTTAATTAGTTTAATTGTTGTGAGAGATGTCAGTGCTCAATTATTACATGCATTAAATAATTCATTATATATGAAGTTCGGCAAATGTAATTTTTGAAATAAAATTGATGCAATTCTCATCGAATTTTAGTTCTGAACAATACAATCACGGAAAATAGATTTGAATATTAAAAATACATATATTATTTATGTATTTAATGGTAACGACTTTACCAAGCAACGATTCTGTAAATACTTTATCATAAGTTTTAAAAGTTAAAAAATATAAATGAAGGTTTATAATATATTCCTATCGAATATACATACAGTATATTATGTAAAATAATATTTAAAAAATTGATTATTAGGCTAAAAAGTTTTAGTTAAAGAAGTTGATAAAAAAAAGATTTTAACTTTTTTATGGAAAATAAGCCTAAAATATACCTACACAAGTTTTTAACATCACATATATTTTATCATACACAAACGCCATTTTTAATTTATTGTTATTGTCTAGCATGCAATACACAATTTTTTTGAAAACATAATGTAATATAATAAAATTTTTTACAAAATATGCATAATATATAATCCTCTATATGATAATTGTTCTATGTATATATACGCGGCGATACATCCTGTGTTGAAAAAGGTATATCCAGAAGAAAAACAGTTTTATTATCCACCAAGAAAAAAATTGCATCAGTTTCACAGAATGATAGCTGTACAAAGAAAGGAATTTAATGAAATGCCGCTGTTCGTTACTCTCGCCGTATACTTATTCCTATGTAAAGTTTGCGGTCGGAGAAAAATGTATGCCGTTTTCCTGGAACGACGAACAGAGATGCGGAAGGAGGGACAATTGTGGAAAAATGTAAGGTTCTCGTTTGACGCAATTTTCGACGCTACCGGCGTACTAGTGAGGAGCACCTCGATTCTTTTCATGGAGATGACAGTAAAGAAGCTGTCTCTGTAAGATGTTGCAAGACTAGAGTCGTAATATAGCACGACATGTTGCATCTCCACAAGTATAAATAACCGACATTCAGTATTAAAATAAATATTTACGCTGAGAGTAGATACAAAATACATATGTTTTGTTATTTTCTCTTACATGAAGCAGATTAGGAATAATAGAGATTAAAGCTTTGTAAAGTAACATATACCTTAGTATACTCTTTATAAAGTTTTGTTACGTATTTCGAAGTGTTTGGACAAATTGACTGAATTGACAAATATTTTAATATTAAGTTTAAATAAGCTTGAATAAATATATATGCAACAAAATGAAAATTAAAATGCGAGAAACTAAATATTGGTAAGGTTTTAACTTTTTATACTAGGATAGATATGGACGTTTACAAGCGAGAAAATTATTCTAGTTATTAATAGTAATTTACCAATGGTATTTTACCATTGCATATTACTTATTATAATTAATGCAGTAGGATTAAGAGAGTAAATAATTTTGCATTTATCTAATCCTAAGTTTTAGTTCTGGTTCGCAGAATATCCAATTAGCTGCGATTTAATTCACACTATTCCATCAAACTTTTAAATTTCTGGGGTTGGTGGTTTTGGCTGAATCAGTGATCAAGCCATTGCTGGCCTGTATTTAACTACTACTTTCGCGGTAACGAACCGAAACGCTATCGTTAAACCCAAGCGAGTCATACTCACAGTGCTTTCGCAGCTCTATGAACGACTTTGCAGTTGCATCCGATATGATGCTTGGTTAGAGATACGGAATATTTCAATTTAATTCTACATTATTTGCGTCTCATGGATACTATCGGTAATTTTGAGGAACAGATGGTTTTACGATGATTATTTGATATGCGAATTAAAAATACAAAAAGTATTAATTCAATATTCCTAACTAATATAGAAATGATTTTGCAGTAAGCAAAATTTCTGTTTCTTCTATTGAGTTATTATCGACAGCTGTAGAATTATCAAAATTATTTTTATCATTTTGTCCGTTATTATTTTATCATGTGCATGTGTGTGCATTTAATTATTTTCTTCTTATGTATTTATAAAAAAAGTTGTGGATAAAAACGGAATATATTTACTAACAATAAATAATATTTATTAAATATATTTTTCTGTAATGTTTAATAACACAAAAATTAAATGAGTTCTTTCAAATCAATATATACATATTATGACGTTGTTGCTTGATAATTTTATAAAACACGACTAACATTTTCTAAACGATTTGAGAATGTTTCATATTTTTTACGCAAAGGCAATCAAACAAATAAATATTAAAAATCTAATATTAGGTATCATGTTTCAGATTTTGCGCTTCATAGAAATTTTAATAGGTACCAGAAATACGTTGGTGATGCAATCGTTTCGCTTTATTAACGCCTATTCAGCGCGTATAATTTTGCGATTTGCACCGCACGAAAGTGCGGCGGTAATTATCGCGTGCTGCACGCGATCGTGTGTACCCTACGTGTCACGATACTATCGCTTAAGTGCACCTAGAACGTTTCTCACATGTGACATAATTGATATGCTGAATATTGAAACGGCCACAACAATCCTGAGAGAGAGAAAAAGAGATCTTATTTTGTCATATTAATTAGATCATCTTTAATTCTCTTACGCGCGTTAATTTTAGGCGCGTAATATCTATCTTCTTATTTAAATACTGAAGATTGATACTAAAGATCCTATTTTCTTTTTATCTAATTTTAGTTATACATTTTTCGATAAATTTAAAATCAATACTTTCTTAATGTAAAAGTAATTTCTTCCTGTTTATCTTTTTGAAACTCAATTTCAACCTAATAACAATTTTCAATAAATATGTATAGAATATCTATGTAATTAAATTTCTCGTCACATTGTTGTAAACATAATATTAACTTTAAATTAAATTTAAAAAGTATTTGTATGATGTTATATAATAATAAATTAAAACATTTTTTAATTTCAATACTATTGTTTAATGAAAGTTATGATATAATAATTTAATTTTATGTGCGTAGAATAAACAACAGAAAAATTTAATTAATAAATTAGTTTTCTAAAAATTTTAAATACGTTACAAAAAGATATATGATTGAATTTTAAATATATTTTATGGGGTTGAATTCTTGTTAATAATTTCAAAATTGTACAATTAAAATGATTTTTATTGCAATTAAGATAATATCTTTAATCATATTAATTTAAGCGAAACACAAATAAACGCACACAATATGAAATATATAATTAATGCGTTAACAAAAATGATAATAAATGATATTAATAACAATGGTGACAAGCACAAAATGTATGATTTCGATATATGTTTAAAAATTATGGATATCAATACTAGTATTATTAGAAATTATTGCAGCTATTTTCAACCATTATTACTTGTTATGTGTGCAATAAATTATTTCAGTAACATTTATTTATTACTTAGAAACGGAATTGTAGCAGCTGACGCTGCCATTGTTCGAATCCGATTGCATTGAAATTATAATTATAATGTGCCGCCGTTCGTGCAAATTAAGAATGATTTGTAACATCTGACGATCAATTGTACACGATACATGTAGTATTAATGATAACTTTATTCAGAATCTCATTAATTTATTTATTATATTGAGTGCATACATCACTTGATATCTTCTCTGTTATTCCAACTCGTATTGTAATATAAATATATAAGCTGTTTTGTATAATGGTATCATATTATATATGTTGTATATTTTAATTTTTTTTTAGGGAGAATTTGGTTAAATATGTTTTTTTTATATTTTTCTAATTTAACATGAAACGTAATTTATTGGAAAAATTATTATTATGAGAATACATTGAAATTTATATGAAAGTGATATAAGAGAGCGTAATCTAATTTTTGAATGTATTTAAAAGACATAATAGTATATAAATACGCGTTTTGGTTCTTGTTAAATCGTAGATATTTCAAAATTTTATGCCCACGTAATACATTTTGAATATGTAATCCTCCAAGTGTCAAGTGCTTGTGAGGATCATTTTGTTAGCAGAAGAAAATTCCGCGAAAATTTAGTTTTTTGCAACGTTTATGCAAACAAGGGAAAATGGAAATTTACACAGTAGACAGATTCGTCTTTTTTGACCACTGGTTCTTAACGCATTGTGAAAATCGTTCAAAGGACTATCGTTCCAATTTACATTTATCTGACGAAATTTTTTGAGATACGGGTTTGATAAAAAATAAAACATAAAAAAGATAAAGAAATAGAAAGCAGAGATGCGAGTTCCCTTTCAATTTTGTAAATGTTTTTGCGGTTTGTTTGCTCATCTTGCAAAATTGTCGATTGTTTCTGCGATCGATTCCATGTATTCCGTTGAATAGAGAGACGTGACGTAGTGTTACTGCTAACGGTTCCGAAAAACGTCGAAAAACAGGCACCTGGTTGAACGAAGCTAGAAAAATGCTCGTCAAAACTGAAATTTCTGCAGTTTTTTCAGGCGTGAACTGTGGAACGTCATAAAATATTTCGACCCTGGATTGCACGATTCAGCTATACCTGTACTGTCGAACATAGCTGAAATTTGCAGTTCTTCTATTCAACAAATAGCATTTTAACGCTTCATATTTTGCGAGCTATAGCAAAATATCTGATAGCCTATGGAAAGTCGCATAGATTGCATATTCAACCTTATACGAGATATCGAAGTTGTAATAAATTGGAAAATGCGTGCCAATGAATACATACATTTTTATTCCATAATAAATACTTTTAAATTAATTATTAGTTAATTATTTTAGTTAATTATAGCAATACAAGTTTGATATTTATGATGAAACATTATCATACATGCTATTTTAAGAGCATTGTCGGAAAATCTCTTTGCTATTGCTATAATAAATTTTTTATTGTAATATTACTCATTTATTTATTAAAATCTATATACACAATTATAGATTTCAAAATAAATAAGTTACAAAATAGTTCATTATTTCAATTCAAGATAGCAAAGTAATTTACATTTTGATACTCTGCATGCTGAATTATTTTTTTTACATAATTCATGCACACATAAATTATTCCTGAATATTAATAATAACTTGATATCTGATAAAGGATATGGATTTACGCGCGCAGACTGTAATTTTCTGTACAAACTTTTTCTTTATTATGTAAACTTTTATTATATTTACCGTATACACATACATAGAATTGATCATAAAATTGATCTGCTTCTGCTATTTCGTGATTCACCATTTTTTCTGCGCATAAGTACATAGATGCTTCACTGTTGATTCGTCGGCGTGGAAGATGCAGCAATTAAGAGTGAGGGTTGCAAAAAGGGAATCAGATAGCGCATTAAATTAAGCGCTTAATTTCGTTTTTTCAAGACCTTCACCGCAATGGTAGCATGAATAAAAACGCCGACATAGAGAGCGCGTGTATGTGGATAGCATACCTATCTTGTCTTTTTTCGCTCAGGACCGACCTTCGCTATTAAGGACAGTTGCAGTGCTAGTACAGGAATGCAGATGAGGTACACCGCGGCAAAAGAGATAAAATAAAAATGTAGCAATGAGAAACAGAAAGAGAGGGAAAGAAAGAGAAATTGAAATCGTGCACATGAGGTATCTTTAAAAAATATTTGTCTCAAAGACATTACCAAAGGAAAAATGCATGTTATAACACAACTTCATTCCTTTACAGTTAGCAGTTCACTGAAAGCTGATTCTTGCAAATGTTCACCGAATAATAATACATCTAATAGTTGTGTTCCAGATTTTTTACTTTTCGCTTGTTTTTATTTCTATTTTTTAAAAATATGTACGTATACTAAATAATACTAGGAATAAATACTAGGAACTTGATCTTCAGGTCAGTTTAATTTAAATTAATTTTAATATAATTTTTATTTTGACATTAATGAATTAATTATTTAAAATAATACGTTTCATGCCGGATCAACTTTATGTAATTTATTTACCAAACTGCGGGGGTCACCAAAAAATTACAGAAAATATTATTATAAAGAAAAATATTAACCTATATGAATTATATGAAATACATTGCAGAACAAAGCAAAAATACTTTTTATTGAATATTTATGTAATAAAACTGATATTTGATAAAATTATTTTGTAAACTTGACATTCTATGTACATTTATTAATTATTTACTTATTAAATTTTATAAAAATTTAAAAATTCAATTATAGTAGCATATGCCGATGTTTTATGTTGGAGCAGGATAAACATAAATAAATTTGTTAGGACAGTCATTATAAAATGTTACAACTTTTATCGCATAATTTCTTGTTTTGTTTGTATCTAGCGCTTGTTAGATACATTTTTTATTAGTTTTACATGAAGCATGAAATTCATAATTATATAATTATAGATAATATTCGATATATTGCAAATAGAGAAACAGATTGTAGTGCTACATGGATTTTTGGTATTATATTGCATTATAATGTCATAATTACGTATTTACACAAGATATCAATAATTGTTTTATAATATAATATTATATATTTTTTTTTATAGTCAAAATATCTTCTGTTCTGAATGGAAAGTCCATTCGGTAACTTATTCGACACGATACGTGTTAATATAAAAAAAAGTATCAATATATATATATATATATGTATATGTGTGTGTGTGTGTGTGTGTGTGTGTGTGTTGTGTGTGTGTGTGTGTGTTGTGTGTGTGTGTGTGTGTGTGTAT
>NW_017305180.1:1256961-1272939 GCF_001594115.1 Trachymyrmex septentrionalis
ATATTAAAAAACATTTTAGAGATATTACAGATAAAAGTTCGTATTCATCGAGAATTCATAGAATTGAATCATGATGTATTAGGAAGTATTACTTTATGCAACTATAGAGCATTAAAATTATAACTATAAAAATTCAGTACGAGAATCTTGATATCGTTGCTCGTAATGTGTCACTTAATAGATCGTAACTAGCCGTACGATGTCAATTTTGCCAGGCTTGGAGAGACAACTGTTGCGACGATATTTTTCTCTATACGATATCACGAACGTAAAAACTACCTATAGATCTATACGATTGAACTGTGAACAAACCTTTTATGTTTCATAAATACACACTGTGCCACAATATTTGAGCAAGGAATTTATTGCCTTCAGCAGAAGCTCTATAAACTGTGTTGAACACACGTGTCGATGTTAACAATAAAGAAAAGAATTGTTTCTGGGGTTTGATATTGCATATATGACCATTCGGATAAATGTCATTTTTTATTAGATATACATCTATAATGTATGTTTGAATTTTTCTGCAATGTCAATTTGTGTAACAAAATGTTGATGCGGATCTTAACTTGTGTGGTAAAATGTTATACTTAACGTACAGTCAATATAGGTTTAATGTAAAATAGTGCAGCAATTTTCAACTGTTGTTCTTTCACTGATGAAATCGCGCTTTGCAAAACCTGCTCTCCGCAAAAGCTGTTGTTTGTTACAAAAACATGAAAATTACCAGGTAGTGCTTTTGCTCAATCGAGTGCTGTTAGTTGGGAAATTGAAAATTTGAGAAATTGAGCAAGTTAGAAAGGAAGGAACTTTGTTATTTGTAACAGAATGTTTAATCTAAAGACTAATTCTACATATATTTATATGTATTAAATGTTAAAAGTGCCATAAAAATTGAGAGTGTTTATTTCAATTTTTCTATACATATATTCAAATGTATATATAAATTATATTTTTCTTATATTTGATTTAATTATTAAAAAATCGAATAACTCTTAAATATATCTTTATATTTCATTAAGGCAGTAAATTACTTTTTAATGAAAAAACATTTTTTTTAATCTTCTTTATAATGTCTATACATATATAATACTTATGAACGAAATATAGCCCTGATATTACTGAAATTGATGTTGTGACATTATTTTTGTATAAAAATAATTTTTTTTATTAAAATATAGTTGTTATATAATTACATACAAAAAATTTAAACTAATTTTTTAAATAGGTTTCTTTGAATAGTTCTCGAATATTGCTGTTTTTTATTGGAAAAGTTATTTTGACTCCTTAAACAAATGTTTATGTTTTCCCAATGTAGGTATGTGTTTTTTCACTTTATGTTTCACATTGCGAAATTTTCAAAATTCGATCGGACTTTTTTAAAGGAAATTAGATTACAAATTTAAAACGAAATTAGAAACGATTTCAAGTTAGCTATTATTTATTTCGTTTCTAATTCGGCATCTATTCAACGCAAAAATACTTTATTTATATCACGTAAAACAAAATTTTAGTAATCAGTAACGAATCAATCAGAAGGGAATTAAAACATAAAATTATTTATACTTTTTTTATTGATCCTAATAATCATTAACAAAAAAAAACGATATAATAAGAAATTTAAATATAGAATTCCAGTCACACATTTGTTGTGGAAATTTCTACATTATTTTTTGGTAGCCATAAACTTTACATTGTTTGAGAATCAATAATGTAATGTTTTTCTGCGAAAGGAAATCGGAGAAAACAATTCCGTTTTCATTATTGTCGTTAAATCAATACTACTGATGATTAAAACGTAAATCGTGGTGGACATTATGCTGTCGCTTTTACGACATTACTGAGTTTGTGCGACCAAATCAAGGAAGACGTTACTTTTACTTCTAGTGAATGGGTGTCGTGTTGTAACTCTTTGTCGTGCTAGTGATAGGGCTTGCGTGTATAGCCGGACGTTACTGGAACAACAGTTACCTTGGCGGTGCCTTCTCGGCCGTTTCAGTTGTTAAACTCTCCTCTAGCAACTTTCGTCAGCGCATTTACACGAGCGTGTACACAGGCACACACGTGCATGCGCATCTCATCCTATGTAACATCACAGAACTTTGGTCTCTCTACGGTGATGAAAGTCGGTGGCTAGGAACACGCGCACGATATACAGTGTGTGGCTATAATAACATTACGAGTTACTACCTAGGAGACCATGAAAGATTAGAGTAGATATTGAACGTAAAGTCGCAATCTACTTCAAAGTGTAATCCACAGATGAAAAACGCAAAGTGAGATATTGTTAAATGACGAAATATGTCATTATGACTTATAATAAGATTTGTAATATAATTTTTGTATCAATTTTTGTTTTAAATAAATTTTTATCGGTTTATAATTTTTAGAGATTTTTTAAATTTCTTTTATATGGCAAATGTATTTTATTTAACAATTAAGTTATATTTAATATTTTTATCTTAGCTATTATCGACATAATGAATACTTTTATTAAATGTTTTTTGTTGATTAAGGTATAAATGAGTTGATACCGAGCACTTCCTCGGTAAAAAATTTTTATACCTATAAAAAATCTCTAAAAACAATTTCGAAACAACTTCGAAACTTGTTTTACTGGGTGATATATAGAAAAATCTTTATTGTTCTTTAATTATTTATTTTAGAAGAATTTGACTTTGTTTACAGTATAGACACGTATATCCTATTCGATTAACTGAAACAACTTTGTTAATGACATTTGTATCTATCCTTGCACCACGGAATTAGCGAAGTTCGCGAATGAACTTTTTTCAAAGAAAATTCCAGGTCACGGACCAAAAGAGTAACCGGAAATGAGTTTAAGTTAATTATTTAAACGACGAGCAAGCAAAGAAAACCCATTACTTCGAGTTAATAAATTATTCACGAATCAGTAATCCAATCGTTCATTTGGACGTTGAAAAATTCTATATATATAGTTATTTATACTGAAATTCATGTAACTTTAATAAGAATAAGAATAATATATGCATACATACATAATTAACGAACTATCTTTATATATTTTAATATTTTGCATACAAACTATCTCAATAAAATTTGTATAATTTTATTTACATTGCATTTAAGATATAATTATTTTGATAAATTTTTAATCTGTTTAATTAAGTTTAATGATTAATAATATATTACATTGCAAAGAATTAACTATATGTACTATATTTAGAAATACTTTGCTAATTTTTCTATATTTTTTACATTTTCATGAAAGTAAAATAATTATCTGCTATCAACATTGCTCTTTCCCAGAAACATTTTTCTAGTAAAATGTTTTTGAGAAATAAATTTATTATTTTATCCAAAGTATCTGGTGCAATAGAACCTCTGTAGACTTTGCAAGTAAGTTTCAGAAAGGGATTAAAAAATTAGGTCGTAACCAACCTAGATTGGTCAAAGTTAACTCTCCGTCACGCAAAAGGTCCCTTTCGGCGTACCGTGGTGGTCATCTTTTTCTCTATTACATCACATATATAGTGCAACCATGTACACGTGTAGCACATGGCACGTGGTTAACCAGAGTAACTTTGATAACGACATTGGTCACCAGCCATCTTGTCGGTTAGAATTAACAAAGTACACCCGAGAGGAACTTTTCCATTGACCGCGTTATGATACAGTGAGTTTTTCCAGTCAAGTAAATTTCAAATCGGGCGAAAAAGAACGATATATTATTAGTTAATCAATAAGGACATGCAAGTAGACAAGGAATGCTCTCAGGAATTCTATTTGAGGCACAGTCGTGAAATGCCTGTAAACGAAGTTGTATCTTAGTGGTATGCCCGACGGTTCGTACCGAGTGACGCCGCTTGGGAACCATTTCACCGTGGATGTGCGAGGACTGAAAATAGAAGCGTGACGATTAGAATTCACTTGGCTTATTGGCCACGTGTAATATCAAGAATAAATCAGGCTTTGCTTTAGAATTGATTATTACAGGAATTAAAACTTTTGTTAATAAACATGTAATGTAGGACATATTTAAATATTCTGTCAGTATTAATCTATCTAGATATATCTGTTCTTATAATCTCCGAACATCACAATTATATTTGTAGAAAAACGTCTATCCATTCCGTAATCATTAATCACAGAATTTAATTTAGATTATAATTTGACTGGGAAAGTATTGAAAATTCTGGATAGAAATTCTAGATAGAAAGGTCTTTTAACAAACGTCTCATATCCGAAGTAGTACATGTAAAATATACATGTCAAATGACAATTTTAAGGATGTTTTAGCTGTTATATTTTTTAGCTGCCACATCAGCTAAAAATATTAGCCAAAAAAGTTAATATTAGTCAATATTAGTAAAAAAATTTTGAATACCTTGAAAATTAACTGCAAAGAAACAAAACAAATAATTTAGTTTACGATAGTTAATGCACAATGACTATATTTTCACCATAATAAATCTATTTATATCGAAATATTCTCTCTCTCTCTCTCTCTCTCTCTCTCTTCCTTTATTATAAAATTTTAGATAATTAACTCCGAAGTAAAATTAAAATTAAATTATGAAATGATTTTGTTATTGTGTTAAAAAAGTTTATTTTTTAACATTGGAAACGTATGATGCTGCTCTTAATTTAGTTTCTGATATGTGTAATTTTCAGTATATAGTGACAATCTTTTAGAATATTTTCTATACGTACATTTACTATTACGAGCGCCTGTACGCGTGCGATAGGTGAATCAATTTTCTTCTCAACTTACATCCTTTCGCCTTTCCAAGGAATTCGTTCGACCGGTATTCTTAGGTGAATCCGGAACAGGATTCTTAGTGCCGCAAAATGCGGATAAAAGTAGTCTAGCGACTACTCTACAACAAAAATCTTCACAAAATACTCGGGCCCGCTGGCCGGACCGTAGCAATAAAACACGCTCGCGAAAGAATAACCTTACAAGAAAGTTTCAGTTCGCTTCCAACTACTTCGTCCTCGGGCCGTAATCTCGAGAGAAAAGGATACTAGTAAACTTCTTGGCAGGCATATACATTTGACACGTAAAATCGTGTAAAACGTCTTCGTTACGTTCTTTTATATATGTTTATTATATTCATAACGTTCTGCGAATTCTTTAGGCTTTCAACTTTAGGAAGAATAGAATATGATCGTATTTTGTATCGCAAGAGTATATCTTATGATATAATAAAGCTTTATCTACCTACAATTTTTATCGAAGAAAGGGAAGGAAAGAGAAAATTAATTTTTAAAAATAGATTAAAAATGATTTATTTTTTTGCAATATAATAAAATAGTATATTATAAAGATTTACATTTTTTAGCTGTATATTTTGTATTTACAATTTTACAAATTTGAAAATTCATGATTTAAGTATATAAAATAAAAAAGAATTTATATTTGATTTAGACGATTATATAGAATATTAATAGGGAACAAATAATTTGCAGCCAAGAAAAATTATTCAAAGCACTTTTCTGATATTCAACGTATACATCTCACATACTTCAGTAATCGATAACACGATATACTGTTGACCACGACAATCACAAGGGCGTTTTGGAAGCTGAATTTACTTGTTTTATAAAAAGTTGAGCTTTTTTCTATAAACCATAAAACCTAAAAGGTTATGGCGACGGTAAAAAATAACAATATTGCAAAATGGTAAACGAAAAATCTTTTAAATTAAATCCGAGATTTCATAAAATTGAATCCGAGACTCATTGGTTTTAACAATTCTAGAATATAATAGATTAGAATAGAACGATAATTAATTCGAATAATCCAGTTTAATAAACCAGTCTTTTTATTTTTATCGACAAGAACAACATTATTATATATGTTAAAATAAGAAAAACTTTTTCACAGTTTTTTTTTATAAAACCGTTTATAGAAGGGTAAAATGTAGTCTCTCTACAGCTGTCAGAAAATCTTGTTAAAAGAGAATCATCTCGAATAATAATAGTAGACATAATTGATGTAATAAATGAAACTTATAGAGTTCCTATTTTATTGATGATATAATTTCTCTTTGAATATTTTCTTTATGGAATATTTGAACTGTAATAAATTTAACATTTAATTGAACTATGCAAGACAATTACAAGAACATATAAATATTTAAGGATAATTGTAAAACTCGAATTTTATATTCCAAAAGAACTGAATTTTGAATTTTGCGTCTGTTTGTAATTATATGTATGCAATATTTACGTAGTAGTGTATATGTAATATTTGTCTATTTAATATTTAACATTTACTTTTTTAATAAAATTTTTAGTTTGATATAGAGCTATAAATTAGAATTATTTTAAACTAAAATTAATTAGATACTGTATTACTTAATTATATAATTACTTATATATATTATAACTAGTCTAATAATTTAAACGTTATATTTTCTTATACTTGTTTTTCACGAAGTAATATATCGTAAAATTACTTTATAAAGAGATAAATTATACAAAGAAATAAATGAACATGATTAAAATTTTTCACGCTGTTTTACGTTTGTGCTTAATTATACTGTCACGTTTTCTTCCAAAGAAGACTAGACTAAATTATTAAAATTGTAGAAATAATCATTGCATCGCGTAACATTTAATGTCTAAATTTTGCCGACGTATTCGCATTTTTGCATGCGAATGCATTGTCATTCTACTCAAGAAAGAACCGGAACATTTTATTATTCGGTTATTCGTGCATCCGACCTGTCGCAATATATTCATTATCATCTTGCGGAATTTCTCCACTCGAAATGGCTGCATGTGCGAGCGACGAAATTAGTTTTCTCACTCTCTTCTAGTGCTTCCGGAAAAAAACCACCAAATGGTAGTGGCTAGCCGGACGCAAATTTAGCATTACATGTATACCATAGGAGACGCTTAGCGTCGACAAAAATTATTTTTTACTGCATGTTGGCATCAATAATAAAATTAAAATATAGCTTAACTAACAATAAGTTTATTTTCCAAATTTATTTTTCAAGTTAGGAAGTCTAGGATGAATATTTATACGGGGTGATCTGAATTCGGAGTACAGGACATGATATGATTTATGTTAAAACAAACAACTTTTTCTTTAGCAAAATTGCGTCCGATAAATAGTTTTTGCGTTTATTTGTTGACTTCAATCTGCTCTCCTGCAAAAACTACGTATCGGACGCAATTTTGCTAAAGAAAAAAGTTGTTTTTGAAATTCACAATTCAGAGTACAAGACATGATACTTTATGCTAAAACGAACAACTTTTTCCTGTAGTATAATAAAATTACATTCGATAAATAATTTTTACATTTACTCGTATAACTTCAACTTTCTCTTCCGTAAAAACTACTTATTAGACGTAATTTTACAAAAAGTTGTTTTTTTTTTAGCATAAAGTATCATTTTTGAAAAGGAAAAAGTTGTTTCCTTTAACATAAAGTATCATGTCCTGTACTCCAAATTGTGAATTTCGGATTACCTTGTATATAAACTTTATTAAATTCACGTAAAACTATCTTTTTCTTTAAGTTTGCACGTGTATTAACAAAAAAATGTAAAAGTAAGAAAATTAAAAAAGAGAATTTGAATTGTTTTTAAAAAAGTTTCGTTTTCGAAATAATTGGAGATAATAAGAATAAAATTTTAAAGAATATCTATTTGTGTTTATTATCTTGCTTAAATATTAAAGAGAAAACAGAAGAAGGAAAGAAAGAAAAAAATAAAAATCATTTACTTAAAGTTTAATTTAAAAGTTTTAATTGTAAGTGTAATTGCAATGAGAGTGAGTAGCATTTTATAATTTTACAATTCTTATCAAATAAAATTTATCCATTTGGAATTAATCATATATATTTTTTGAGACTTCCAAGATATTCTGCTAATTATAAGTTAGAGTAATTATATATAAAACTATTATATCACTATCGCTATATACGAGTATAATATATAACTTTGTGTTTGGACAAGTGTTAATTTTAAGACGAGTAAGTCTAAAGTATAATAATTGTGACAGAACTTATTCGTGGCAGAGTGCAAGGATGTAATAACGGATTTTCATTTTATGACAGGATGCAATTTATAGCTGCGAGATATTAAATGACGTTGTCCTCATTGCATAATTTCCATGACGCATAATATAAAATATCCGAAAAATATTTCGCAGCTATCGGGAGAAAAATCAAGAATATATACGATCGAGTTTTTTCACCGAATTATCCATTGTTCAAGAGTCACAGGAGATATGCGCGCTTTTAATTGGACGCGCCGCTTCATTTAATTGAAAAAGCAGGAGATAAGCTTAGAAACTGTAAACAAGGCGTTGTATTATCGAGAACACGGACGCACAGCGGACTCCATGGACGGCACTGCGGCTGCTGTATGCGGAACTTTTTTATGTGTCTTATCCGATGTGGTGCATTCATTGCACCCCGCGGAATACACCTTCGGAGTATAAATATACGCGCGAGCTGCAATGGCGAAATTAGTTCTCTTGAGCGAGTCGAATTTCGTCTATTTCTTGTCCTGCATTGCACCGCCTCTTTTCTGCACTAACTTGTGTAACAGAGACGGGAAAGGCAATCCTGATGTCTTTAATTAAAGATCTCATTTCGAGCGTTCTCCTTACCGTATTATAGGTCGATCCAGATATATTATTACTAGAGAAACGCCTGATAGCAAATAGATACTCATTATGCGACAGACAATGTTGGAAAATATTTAACATCCATAAAATTTTAATATATCTACGTTAATAAATTTATTATTTGTTAAAGGTTTATTTAATCATTATATACGAGTTACTAATAGATTGTAGTTAAATTGACGCAAGAACTGTGAATAATCGTATAAAAGTTGCATTTTATGCAAGCTATTTGACAAAAAATCATTATTAAAGTTTCTTTTGCATAATGATTATATTTTTAGATAATTCTTAAGAAGAATGTCTGTTAAAATTCTCTAAGAGACTTTAAATAATAAAAATAAACCGATTTCTCTTTTATATAAAATATTTTAAGTCAATTTTATTATATGGTATTGTGTCAAAATTTTATTAATTTTACCGTTGTAAAATGAGAAAATAAAAGGGCTCTAGATTAGTATGGTTATTGATTAGCTAATATCGGAATTGCGCGGTAAATGGCGCTTCGATATTAATGCATAGGACGCGTGAGCGATATTCACGTTAATTACTTATCAATTTGTAATTAGGGATTATGGATTAAGGTGAGGATTTGGGTAATACAGCCAGAGAGAATACACCATGATGCCGCGCACGACACAACGTAAAAGCACGTAAACTTTGAAATATTTCAAACGGCGCGGTAACGTTAATCTGCCATAAGCAGATTAGCCACGTAATGAGCTCATCAACGTAATCGCATTTTTATATCCATATTTTATACTTATCTCTAACTCGCATTTTATCTTCTTACTTCTTTTATACGCATAATATTTTGCTGTTATTATTGCTAGATGGCTAGACAGCTAGATGGCTGATTATCATTATATACATCATTATTAGTAATAGTTAATTATACTAATATTGTTATTAATAGTCTCTTGAATTGTTAGTCTTTGTATCTTTAATATTATAAATATAAAGTAGAATGTAATTAGTGATACACAACTGAAAAGGAAATGACTCTTTATATACAATATATGCAATAGAAGGGCAAAGAGCCAGTAATGTAGCAACAAACTTTAATTTAAATTCAAAATTCATATAATAATTACAAACGACAAACAAACGTTTCGACTCCGCTCGAGTCATTTTCAATGTTGCGATAATATTCAAACATCGCTATAAAAATATCTATGATATTACATTCTTCATATCGTGTAGTGCCTTGCAAGTCAGTTATATTAAAATTCAAAGTAGTCAGAAAAACAATATTTTAGAAAAGTGACCGTGAACAAAACATTAATACTTAATACATGCGAATTAATAATATATATAATATAATAATGTACCTTGTCAATATCAGTAAAAGTGTTGAGAGTCCATTAATAAAAAAGAGAGAAAATGCTGGTAGGTAAACCATATCGTACATTGGTTTTTTAATTGAAGCAAATTTGCAAGAGTAACAAACATCTGATTTCCATGATGTCGGATAACGCAATGTCGAGAAGGAAAACACTAATTGAGAACGGAAAACGGCAAAAAGGGGAGAAAAAGGAAAGAAGATATTAGGAAGAAGAAAAAGAATGTATAATGTTAGAATACGCTTCCGGCAAAGACTTCTTTATACAATATAAAAATAAACAAAAGTGTAATAAAATTTTTCGTACGCAGCATTTTCAAAAAACTGATATTGGAAATGGAGCAAAAATATTTTATTGTATTTTTTGTTTGCTTTTATAAAGGAGTCACTCTCTTTTTGATTGTCATTATCATGAATTACGTCCTAATTTGTATTTAGATGTGAAGACTATTAATTAGACTATTAATCACAATATTCGCATAATATTGTTACTAATAATAATAATAATGCATATATATAATTATATTATTATTATTATTATTATTATTATTATTATCTGTCGCGTAGTTATCTAACAGCATTGTTGTAACACTAATTATGATCCATCCTGTATATGTATTATATAATTTTTGCATCAGACCTCAAAAACTACACAAATAAAGGAGATTAAATAGTAGAACGGAGATAAATATAAAATATGAATATAAAAAGATGATTACGTTGAGGGACTTATTACATGGCTAATCTGCTTGACGCAGAGATTAACGTTATCGTGCTGTTTAAAATATTTCAAAGTTACGTGCTTTCATATTGCATTATGTATTGTGGCATAGTTCTTTTTAATTGTATTATCTCTTAATGGTTAACATAGATATAGATTTTTTAAATCCTAAATCTTAATAAAATTGATATTCGTAATCTTATAAAAATTGATATTTAAGTAATGTAAATACTGAAATTTTACATTAATATTGTTATATTATATTTGTAAATTTGTAAATTTGTAATAATATTTTAATAGTGCTAGTTATAAACGTTGCACTTTTCGTTTTGTTAAATTATTTATACCTATTGAAGTATTGTTAAATTAAATAAGTTAACAATTACATTTTTATCCAATTGAAAGATTTTTTCCTTTTTTAAGAAAATTTAATCTATTAATTTGATGCTCTGCATTTATTTCTTTATTAATTTAAAAAATTATTCTATTATAAGAATAGATTAATAAATAACATAGTTTATATGATCGTTTAAAGTGCGCAAATGGAAAATTGCCAATGACCCTATTCGAAAGACCGATTAACTGGATTGAGTACACTCGAGTCATAGATAATCAGCGTCTTATATCGTGTTTTAATTATTTCGCGCTGCAGTAAAATCGAGATGCCGTTAATTCTGAAAATATACGCTTGCCCCGTCGTGAGTGTAACGTAGCGTGTTGTAATGAGCACTCGGCGCGCGCGAATCGATATCACGTTAATTTCAGAATATCATGGCCCCGAAACTGCGATAGCCGACTCGGATTTCTCGACAAACTTTCTGCGCGGTGAGCGAGCGAGCGCGGTGGCGGCGGAGCGGGTTAAATTTGCGAGCTACTAAAACGATGTTAGCAAGACGACATTATCAAGGCAGTATCCCATAGATGCTGGTTAGTATTGCAAACTCTGTCCCATGGTGTTGTTGTAACAATTGAAGGGAAGCATTAAAATCACGAAATAATGCTCGAAACTTATGCGCGAAATTGCGGCTTCGATTTCGCCAAGTATTCAAAACAACATGAAGTTAGATGGACTTGTTACACTTTGTCTCAAGTTTTCGCAAGTTCGAAGGTTACTAAGCTCGACTATAAATTGTGATTATATTTCTCTGTAAATTTTAATGGGTTTTAAGATTTCTATACTAATAAATGATGTTGACGCACAGTTATATTCTATAAAATTAAAATATAATAATAAATTTTATAATTGTTTACGTAATAATAATAATTACAATAATTAATAATCACGTAACGGAATCTCTGTCTCACAAAGTGCATCTTACAATATAACGCTAAAAATATTCGCCATTGCACAAATCATTTGCTCTGAGAGATAAGTGCTACGCATCATTAAAATTCACTCTTTCCTTTTTTGTTACAAATTATGGAACATCTTTTAATTCCTCATTTAATTCCGCATTTTACTTTGCTTTCGCAGAATTAATAAGCCTTTGAAGATGTTCATCCGTTTAACGTGTAGTCGGTATATATTACTTTGCAGTTTAGAACATTCAGTTTCAAATTATTATTATTGTTTATCGAAAGTTACGTTTCTTCTGAGAGATTTTGAAAAAACTTTAATTTATAATATAAAAATTTAATATGTATTTTAATTAATAACAGATGCACTATTTTTTACGAGAAAAAGAATTTTATAAGTAGTTTTACAAATTTAGATTTACACGACAGTGTAATGTCAGAGATATTAATTTTGAAGAAATTGAAAAATATATTTATATAATTCATTCTTAGTTGGAAAACATTAAGTTATGAGATACGGTATCTCGGCGCTAAGAGTTCGCGTCGTAAAGATTTTTATATTAATGAAGAGAAAACTTAGAATTTCGATTTATAATATTATTTATCCATGAAAGTTGAAAATATTTTTTTCTTTTTTTTTTGTTTTTCAATAGTTACAAAATATACCGTTATTTCCCGATCAAAAAAAAAATGCAGCGACATTATTGTTGTATTTTACAGTTTCACTGACTCGGAATAGGAGGGCGAATAGTGTATAATTAATCGTAAAGTAAGCGCACGCGCAATTAATTGCCTTGAAGGTTATTATACAACGAATTACAGTGGTACACCGCGGTGCATTACAGTCAGTGTTAATTAGAATATCCAAGCAAAGAGTAGCGCCATGGGAGCGTTGACGTTAATGTGGACGTATTTATTTGCATGCCACGAAGATTTGAGTGTTTTTGTTAATTTTACGAGAAAGTATTTTGCGATTTTATAATTGCTGTCGGCAATAAGTAACAATAAGACTTATTTATTGTTTTTACGTGAAATAAAAACATCCTTTAGTTTTCATTAGTTTAGAGCATTTAGAGTAAGTAAACTTTTATTCAAGCATTTATTATTTTAAATCATAAATTCCTATATTGTAAAAGCTTAAAAAATTTTAAAATATACTGTAAAAGGTCAATGTGTTCAATGTGCCTAACATATTATTATTTTATTAATGTTTGATTCATTAATTTTATTTAACATCAATTTTCCTCTAGCGAAAATATCGGAAAAGATTCCAAACTTCAAAATTATATATCTTTGTAATGAATGAAATTATAAAATTAGAAATCTATTTAAATGAATTTCTTCTAAAATTAAATAAAAAATATAGTTTAATAATTTATTTAATTCATCAAAATTTAGTTCTTAAAAAGTTTTACCTTCTTAATCGCTTATAATTTAAAAATTATTTGTATTTTAACATTTTCTCTAAAAAAAAGTTGATTTGAAATTTATGAAAAAATCTATCGCTGAAAAATAGTATGTAATGTACTTAGTATATATTGTTACATGTATGTATAATATGTACATGTATTTAAATTTGAGTCATAACATTGTATTTTGTATAATTTAATTCTTTGTAAAATTAGAACGTTTTATTTATTTATAATAACTTATGATGTAAAATAACTACTTTTCTTAATAAGAAGTGAAAGAAATGAATATTATGAAAAAATTAATAAGAATATGCGTTTTATACATGCAATTAACTTCAGGAGAAATTCAACAGTAATTAGATCAAAATAATCTAAATTAGAGCATACTTTATGATATGAAAAATATATAATTATAATTAATATTAATGATTAATAATTACATATAATAAACACAAACATATCCATTTTTTGTCTTTTATGAGCATGTTGTATTTATTCTAAAATTTTATAGGAAGATCTAGATATAAAAAATAAGTTATTAAGCCAACAGCTTTTTGATTAAATAAAAATCGTTTTGCATTTTATTTAAGAAGTTCACCTCTGCAACTTGATTCGCCATCTGTATTGCAATTTACGTAAGAGTTTTGTAGTTAAACAGCCGAAGTAATACTTTCTAAAGTAGCAAAATTACGAAGTCTCATTTACGATGACTAAATAAAATGGAGTGATATTTAACGCATTTTTCAAATAGGAAAACTATAGAAAAAACTATATAGGTACGATAATTAGACGTTAAAGAAATTATAGAAAATTAAAGCACGGAATAATAATGGCAGCATAATTTAATTATTTTTCGACAAATTAATATATTTTATTGCACGAATATACAGATACGAATATAGATACTTGACGGTTAAGTAATTCAATAATAGATATATACATTGTTTGAATATAAAAATAATATATTGATCTCTTCAAAATTTTATTATAAACTTCTATAAAGATAATTAAAGTGAGAGGAGTAAAATATCATTCGATCTGGCGCAACTTATCGGCTCGCGTAAAGTAGCCACGGCAGTGTCGCTGCGCGTAGTTTAGCGCCGAGACACTACCAGTGTCTCCAGATTAGTTTGATAATTCATTTGTCCCTTAATTATTACAATACAAATAAAATTTTTTTACAAAATTTAGGAAAATTACCGTTCAGAAATGTAATTTTTTATAAAAGCTATAAAAAATATTCGCAAAGAGAGCTACTTTCGAATTGAAGGGAGAAAACTTTCGAATTGAAGGATTAAGCAAAATCCAGTTTAATACCTAATTTACCGTAGAAAACCCAGATAATAGCGGCACTTTATTTATTCTTTGGAATTTCGTCTATTGGGTGGTAAATGACACACCACTCACAGACGATTTGCGATGAAAAATACTCAGCCATTCGTGAAGTAATGCTCCATCCTTTCAGTTTATAACTTGGCATTGGGCATTGGAGGATGGACTTATATTTCTTAGAAATATATAGAACGTGATGTTATAAATTATATGTGTGATCTATCTGGATTTAACGACTAATGATAGATATATTCACCGGGGAAGTTCCGTCAGTCAGCCAGCTTTACGTTCGTCCGACAGTAATTGCTATTAACTTGAATATCGAATCGTTGCAACTCCGCTTCGAAGTTCATGCCAAATAGCCTCAACTAAACTACGTTGAGACATCCCACTGGTTATAACTAGGCCGCTGTTCGCGAAAGTGTGGACGGTCCTATAATAATTATTACGCGACGGGCTCACAAGTGAGGGAGAACTTGGTCTCTCTTGCGCGGCGAGAACTTCTGAACGATATTGATGAGCCGCGGGAGCAGCCTGTTAACGCGATTGTTCGAGCAGTTCGACAAACAATGCCCATCGCGAGCAAGCAAGTGCGAGCAGCATCTTGATTCTCCAATCTACCCATTAGGTGAGCAGCCGTGCTATTTACGAGAGCGTTTAGTCGAACTGTAAGCAAAACTTAATTTTCGTAAATTAAGTACATTGAGAATATACAATACGTGTACAATAATTTTTAAAAGATAAGATGCAGCAATATTAGTATTATAAAATTGTAGAAAGAGATATTTATAAAAAAACAAATAAAAAAAGATGAAAAATTTAAAACTTCTGTAATTGATGTTTTCGAATAGTATGTATTTTTTCAGAATCTTATACAGAAAACATATTTGAATTTTCTGATTTATTTTAGTAAGAAAAGTTTATTTCACTTGTAGCATTTTATATTTAATTAACAAAAACTTTCAATTTTATAATAACTGCACTTGGAGATGGTTCCGATTCAAGAAATATTTCTTTGCGATACGGTTAAAGAAAAAATTTCTTTAATTTGAGAAAAAATTTCTTTGATTTAAACATTATTTTTTTAAATTAAATAAATTTTTTTTTATTTGATTTAAAAAAATAATGTTTAAATCAAAGAAATTTTTTCAGAAATTAAAAAATTTTTTTATTTAACTAAAATTTCTTTAAATCGAAGCAACCTTTGCTCTGAGTGTGGTTTTCTAAATTATTTTTGACGTCTTATA
>NW_017305180.1:1273061-1277473 GCF_001594115.1 Trachymyrmex septentrionalis
TTGTATGAATTACTATATGTCAATATAGTTTTTGAAATTACATTTATATTTTTAAAACAAATTTTATATTTTGTTTCGTATTAGCAAAGATATGCATAAGCGTAGGGTATTGCATATAAATCATAATTATATAATACATTAACATTGCAACCTATATTTATGTGATTTGCAATTATAAACAAAATTATCTTCGATAAATAGCAATAATTTTTTGAATAGATTTATAGCGTAAGTTATCACGTAACTCTAGCTTGTTGAAAGTCTCCTTATTTACATGTAACTCAGCCAATGTTTCCAATACACATCGAAATATGCAAAGTAGTTCAGTTGTATAACATCCGTGAAACTTTGCACTGACAAGAACAGCTTTTCTCTAGCAAACAACTTAACAAGATCTTGGCCGCTTTTGATTTAAATTATGTGCGCTTTCATCCTTATAATGCGCTGTTAAGCCTTATTTATAAAAGAGATGTTCTTAATTATTTTCACTTTTATATGATATATATAAAAGTGAAACTAAATTAATTAAAGCATAATTTTAGATACACCTCTAAATAAAATAAAGTTATACGTTTAAAATTAAAAAGTGTAAGATAATCTGAGAAAAATATGACAATATAGATAAATTTATTGAATTGATAAATCTTGAATCTTATTTATTTTTTTTTAATCTTATTGGTTTTAATAAGTAATTTGTTTATATTTATAATATGTTATGTTTTTAAATTTAATTTTATGACAGAAAAGAAATAAGATAATTTCTGAAAAAATAAAATTAAAAAAGTAGAACGCTTTCCTCATGTCATACAATAATCTGTATTTCAATTAGATATGAGTATTTATATGATTTTTGTTTAAAAAAAAAAGAGGAAATTTAATATTTATGAAATACTTTGTAATTATACAAACTGCATAATTACAAATCAAGTGCGTTTTCTTAGTAAATAATCTTTAATCTGAAATTTTATGGAGTTTCTACATGCCAAATAATACTGAATATCAACTTGAATTCGTACTTGCATAAACCATCCAAGGTAACTTAATATTGCACAAATATATATAGATTACCTCTTACGATCTATATAATCCGTATAATCCGAATATGAGTAAATGATGCATATAACCAGATATCATACGAAAGTTAAAGTAAACGCATAACTTCGATATTTAGCTCTATAAGACCTGTAGTTAATTTACTATTACGGTGCTTTACACAGAGGCAGTGGATCAAAGAAAAGGCAGATCTGAGATCAAAGTTTTCGCATAAGATAAGAATTTTCAAAATGCCACTCGAAGCCGAGTGAAATTATGCAATCATATCTATGCGAATATTTGACTTGCTCGGTCGGCAAATCTCGTTTCGTCTCGACTCTCAGTAAGTGATAGTGCACCATATATACATGCGTCTGTAATTACGTACGTCTGATTAAACATTATAATTGGCAGTCGGCTGAGATTCGTTAAAATTTCCATCTGCAGCTGTGATAAGCCCGACTATAGAGTCAGACATCGGTTCGTCACAATTTCTGGCTTAATTACATGATGATACACTCAAAAGGGTCCAAATAGCTCATATGTTTTTATTTACAGACTCAGTTATATACAGGATAAATTACTTAACATTGGAACCCGAAATATTTTTGTTATTTTCGATGATATAAAAAAATGTTTTAAAAAGTGAAGTGGTTTCATGAGGGTATTTTGGTTATGTCACTTTTTTTACATGTAGAAGTATATATATATAATAAAGTAAAAATACCGAAAAATTAATAATTTATGAGATATTTTATACTTTATTATGTGACATGAGATATAAAATATTGCATAAATTTCGTTTTTTGTTATTGTACTTTATGCACTTTGTTAATACTCTATGCACAAAATAATAAAATAAATCAAATGATGTAAAGAAAACACATTGTTGCTTTAAAAAAGATTATGCAATTTATACATTTTTTAAAATATCTTGTAAACTATTGATTTTTTGATATTTTTATTGCAGTATTTTTAAATGCTATAACATTTATTATAAATAAATATGAGAGAGAACGCCAATAATCGGTTAAAGTTAGATGTTATAAATACAATATAATATATATTCTTAATTTTTAAATTTAATTATCTCAGATATGACTGTGCGCCGAAATGTTTGGACATTAACCACAATCGATCTGTGACGCTAATATAAATATGATAAGGCGCCGAAACATTCGGACATTCCTATATATTAAATAATCCCTTCTAATTTAATTTAGTAAAGGACTTATTGCGAAAAATATTACCTCATCCTGGTTGATTTTTTTTAAAGTTTTTATTTAAAGTTGATCTTAACGTAATCTCATTAAACTTTTCAATATTTGAACTTTTTTTATTGATTATACTGCTTTGTCAAAGGTAATCCAAAAATAACTGAGTATCTAGGAGTTTGTGCATAATGATTAAATGAGTTTAGATTCTAAAGTGCTAAAGGTGTTATAATTTTACGATCGAAAACTTTCTCATGTCCTTAATTATTCAAATCGGACGTTTCGACTGGTAAATTCAATGTTTGATTTATTAATTCATAACGAAGTTATGTTAATAATTATATGAGTTTCGAACGGATATAGTCACGTTTTGTAGCTTAATTGCGATTATCTACCAACAACTTTCCATATGCAACTACTCCAATAGCGTCACAAGAAAGAAATGAATTCTGAGAGGAAGTTTCAATGTGGTATTTGCAAGCTCATAGCTCGTAGCCAAGTTATATTACAGCTTTTCTAGTTTCAAATGACCGCAATTTATGTGTCGTTCATGTGTCAAAAACTTTTAATAACATAGTTCAAATTATTCTGTATATATGTATATGTATACAGTATAGTTCTAATCTTTTAATTATTTGGCAATAACTGAAATAGTAAATATAGTGAAAATTTCAATATATAATTTCATTATACAATTCATAATCATGTACATAATAAAATTATGTTGTGATTTATTTAACATTAGAATTTAAATTTAAATTATTTAAAGTTAAAACAATGTAATATTATTAGAGTTAAACTGTGCATACATATAAACAAACTTTTATAATTAAAATATAATTTTAATACTTAGATTTTATACTTATGTTAGAAATTTTGAATAATTTGATGTAGTGTGTATGCATATACATTATACAACTTATATGCAGCATGTAAAAATATTTTATTTTATTGACAATTTGAGTATAACTATGACATGTCATGATCAATGGATTTTAATACCGTCCTATTTTTATTTGTGAAAAATAAATGACGGTTCTCCGTTAACGATTAACGGAAACTGTGTAATAACATGGTGAATTTTGTCGATATATCGACAGCACAAAACTGACGGCTATTAAGCAGTCACCCACGAAAAGTCAGATAAATTATTTTGCGGAAAGCCAGATAAAATGGTTTAAAAGTGCTAAATAATATTTTATAAATGTATATTATACAGTTATAAAAAAAATAATGTAAATATAAAACTGATACATGCCTTTGTACATAAGTGCAATTTTTGATATAAAAAATAATATATTATATATTTAATTAAAGAATTGATTCTTTCTGTCAACATGATTGCAATTTATAACTAATTTATCTTTTAATAAATAGTTATATAATTATTATATAATTATAAACATTATTCAATCGTTTCTATAATTAATTATAATATAAGCTCTTTTATTTTTCAGATTTATTATTATTTAAGTTAAATTATTTTGCATTTTTTTCTTAATCATTATAATAATGCTATTTGACATATTTTAATTTTCGATTGATCATAAAGTATAATAACGTATACTAATGGCTGTATCTATATCAAAAACTTCATTTATTTGTCAACGTCTGAAAGACGAGCAAATCGTGTTTGTTAGAGATGACGGATGCAAATTAGAGAACATGGTTGAGGTCGAAGATAATATTTCTAGGGAAGCGAGCTTAATCACGGGTAGCTCTTTAATAATTACCTTATCCGCGTAAACGGAATATGCGTTGCGCACACCGGTCGATATTCTGGTACGATTTAATCTTTTCATTCTTTTTATTTATTAACACATTTATTAATCTGATTTTTTAAAAAATTATTTCTATATCTTTAAAAAGTTTTAAGAAAAATTTGAATGCACAAACTTAATTTCGATTATCAATAATTGTTTGTAAAATGATTACAAACATCGCTTCTTATATATTTAAATAATTTTGTGTATTATGTATTATATGAAATTTTTGTAATTATAATAATTATTTATTACGTTTATGCGATAACTATACAATTTGAAAAATATTTAAAATAAGCGGAAAAAAACCTTTGTTTTTTTCATGCTTGATCGTATATCGAAAAAATTATTATTTTTAAGAAACTAATATTCATGAATAATTAAAATTATACATACATACATA
>NW_017305180.1:1277573-1296445 GCF_001594115.1 Trachymyrmex septentrionalis
TGTGTGTGTAAAGAAAGAAAAGGGTATGTCGAGAATTAGGCCCTTCAAGAGAGATGAAATTAATTTATTATTAACATCATTTTTACGTGTTGTACTTTCTATCATATGTATGTGCGGTAAATTCACTTGCGTAATCTAAGTTTATTCACTCGTATCCATTAATATGATGAAATTGTAGACAATTTTCAGATAACATTTCTGAGAATTAGTTTTTAGAAGAATTCCTATGAATTGGTCCAATTTTATAAATGCTATTTTGATGTTGTGAAACTAATTTTTATATTAAAATCTTTATATTAAAATATTATAATTATAATGACGTTAACAATAGATCGCATGTTGATTATACAAATTTATAAATGACACAAAAAGTTGTTTATTTTTTGCTCCGTATTATTTTACGAAACTAAGATTAACAGTATTGATATACAGCTTATTTTCTAATTAAAACTAAATTTTATGAAATGATGTAATAGTTGAAAGAGAGAGGAGAGAGAATTGATAGAGAATCGTAAACAAAATAATAGAGACATGACATTTTAATTTTTGTTGTTACAATAGAACTTAATATTAATATAAATAATATTAATATAAAATATAGTTTTATGTTTATTATAATATATTTATTAATTTATATATTAATCTTTATCATTTTATTAAAAAACTTAAAATAGTATAGTGTCTAAATAATTATATAAGCTCATGTTAAAAAATATTTCTAATAATTTGTATTGCTTATTACACAGAAAAAGATCGTTATTATTTTTTTTACATTTTCCCATTTTCTTTATTTTATAATTTGTAACTTAGAAGAAGATATAACATTGCATTTTTACAACAATATAACGATATGGAAGTTTGTCTACTGTTACAGTACCCATTACAATCGACGATTAAAACTTGAGCTGTAGAAGTTATGATATCTACCGTCTCACTTTTTTAACAACACTTAGTTGGAAATTCAATCCTCCCCACTTTTTTAACAACACTTAGTTGGAAATTCAATCCTCCCCACTTTTTTAACAACACTTAGTTGGAAATTCAATCCTGTAACAAACTTTAATTCTACTACCTTAAAACAAAACAAGTTTTGTGATTTCGGTATTCGATCTCGCGAAGATAATTTAATGTAAAAAATATGTTCTCATTGTGTTATGCTGAAGTTAATTGGAAATATTTTGTTTTTAGCGAGATAATACAAATTTAGGAACACTATTCTATAGAAAAATGTTTTTTTTTCTAAAGAAAAAAATGCAAACACATAAAGATGTATTAAAAATATGTTTATATTTTATAAAAAGTTTTAAATATTTTGATTTTGCTCTTTTCTTTGGAATTAGAAGAAAAATGTACTGTATTTGTGATCACACACACATTACAAGAAATATATTAAAATAAACTTATTACCTTTACATCGCTTTTTTTGTCGAATATGTATTGTAATTCTGAAAATTAATTTGTATTTTTACTATTTATTCGGTTTTTATCATTAATAGAAGGATATTCTCTTTTTTGCCTAGAGGGAAGATGAACGAGATGGAGCAGGTTCCTGAGGGTTGAGATTGCGTGGATCCTCGTGATGACCGGTTGGAGAATGCAGCCGACCGCCTCGGTGCTCGGCGTCATCGCCATTGTCTCTATCATGATTATTGTCACTGCGTCAGGTAGGCGATTCATTGTGTAGTTTTACTCATACATATACATTGTGACGTTTTTAATTTTAATACTAGTTTATAAAACACCTGCTAAAACTTATATAATTTACTATAATACAATCTAATACCATATATTAAAAAAATTAATTTAAATTAATTAGTTTTGTTTACTCAAAATTAATTTAATTTTGAGTACCTACTTTTTTATAATTACTTTTATATTCGGCTAATGCAATTTTATTTATTATTATTGAAAAAATAAAAATAAAAATTAATTAAGAATCAAATGATTTTATTGAATTAAGGTCAAGGTTACTATACGCACTATAAATTCAACCTGTGCTTGCGATAAATTTATGATACTTTTCTGATTGAGTAATCTCGTGATAGAATATTATTGCGAACAAATGAACGATTCGTTTGTCTCAGTTTAACGGGGGATGCAAGAATTTTTAATTAACCTGAATGTCTAACTGTGCCGTAAGCGTCGAGAACAATGGAAAACGGCCGTGCTTGGCAGAATAAAGAGGGCGAAATTCTTCTGTAGCTACCGTGCCAGTTGTTCTATACAGGCTTTATACGAAGATAACCCCACCGGAATTTACTTTCTTGCGTTTCCTAGCAATCACCATTTGGTACGCGAATGCCCTTTCACGCAGTTCCGCGCACCCTACGAAACCTGAAAGTACCGGATAACGAGATTGCGCTTAATGTTACCAGCTTTTTTACAACTAAAAGCATTATCATTTCCATGAATCATAACAACTCCAATTTTAAGTGATATATTTCTTTTTCTGTAAAAGGAACGAACAATAAGCAATAGATTTATAGCATTAAATTATGTCAATATTAATATAATTTTATATATACTTGCTAGAAACTGACATTCAGAACAAAAGTACTTATAATATTGAACATAATATATAATAATTGATGTAAATTATGTACGTAACACATACATAAGTTTGAAACTAAATGGTATCAGAAACAAATAGTGATAAAGAAATAAGTAATATATTCGTAAGATTTAACATCTTAAATTTTTAATTATTTGAGATATAAGTTTAAAATTATATAAATGGAAATTTGAAGAAAAGAGAATTTTATTTATTATTACATTGAAAATCATAAAATTATTATAACAAGTTAACATTTCTCTTTTGCTAATATTATCTTGTAAAAATATCTGTCTTTTTTCGAATCAAGATTTTTACTCTGAAAACTTACTTTTAATTCAACGCTTCAAAGATCGACGTCCATCTGGGACTGCATCTGTCGCGCCCACAGGAATAATCTGCGAAATTTCCTTCTTCGCACGTTTCGCGAATTTGTCTATCACACGTGACAAGCGTAAATCCTTGCTGACAAATTGCAGAGTGCAGAGATAGGTGCACCACGTTACTTCGGCACGTCCGCTCGATCGTAGCGGCCTGAAAACGCGCTCGGCTCGAAGATAGAAAAGGGAATTAGACGCGAAATTTGCAGACGCGGCGAATGAAAAATGATACGTTACTTATGCATCGGTTACACAGACCCGTTCGAAGGCTATCAATCACAAGGAACAAACGCGAAGTGTATCTTCATTTTACGGCGTGGGCTGTATCGCGCCGGGCTAATAGCCGAAATTTTGCGCGAATCACTTGCACTCCTAAAGCAATGGCGCTTTTAAGCTCCGGCCACCACCAGCGCGGCGTATCGTACGATGGCAATCAATCATTCGCACAATCGCTTGTATTCAGGGCGCGAGAGATTGAAGAAAAAGCTTTCCCGGACGGATTGGCAGCAAAACCCGAGACGAGCGAGCACCTTATCTGTTATCACAGAACGTGTTATTCGGAGCATGTTCACGGAGATCGGACTGCTACGAATAGTAATACGCGTGTAATCCTGACAAAGCAAAGATTAATATGCCAACTTTGATAACACCATCGGAAATTAATCAAACAGAATTGGAATGTGCTGGAATAACAATTTAAATTCTATGTCGGTTTCAAAAATATGTAGTTTCAAAAATATTTTCTTTTAAGTACAACGTTGATATGAAATATGGAGCAAATAAATGATGATAAAGTGAACTGTCTACAAGAAAGAATTGTTCAGAAGATTTCTTGAATTCTCACAGAAATCATTGTACATCCGTTCTATAAATTGTTTTATATATTTTCTTAAGAATATATGCGGCGCTTGACTATAGTAAAAGCACGAAGTAAATAAATTGTGATAGATTGATTTGTCTGCAAGCAAAAATTGCACCAGAGAATCTAGCGATCTTCGAATTTTCCACTGAAATCTCTGTATACACGTCTGCCGTTTTATAAATCATTACGAACGTCGTCGGTAGCCAAAATTACACGGCGTTGCTCGACACGATCGATCGATCACTCGCGACGCAAAGCGCGCGCTAAATTGCTTCCGAACGACGAACGACGAACGAATGTCACGTTGTCGTTGCTGTTGCTGTTGCTGTTGCTGTTGCTGTTGCTGTTGCTGTTGTTATTACAGCCTGTGCTATCGGCGTGGCTAGCAATATCGATTCGTCTAAACAAGATCGCCAACGCCAAATATCGCGGTATATATCGGCTCGCTGACGTTTGCACATTTTCCGGACAATCGGCGGGATCGGTGATTTCGGAAATTTTTACAAACTTGTATACAGCAATAGTGGTTGTCAAGGTAAAAATAGCTCTAAAAAAAAATATTTATACACATTAGTTACACAAGGAATAAATTTTAATTTAAAGTTATAGAAAGCTATAAAAATTTGGAAAATGATTTGCTCTAATTGAACATTTGCTGATTGAATATCTTTTATAAATCATATTCATGGAATTTTTTAGCTAATATAAATTTCTTTTTTCTCACAAATATTAGTTTGTATTAGAAATATTATAATTTTTTAAGTAAAGATAATGTGATTAATTTTTTCCAAGTTAAACATTTTTACAAATTATTAACAGTTTGATAATTTTGGAACATTTTTGATGATGTTAGTACAGACAAAATTAATTTGTATTTATTTAAAATATACTAACGTTAAAAGACTTGACAAGATTGAAGAGCACATGGTAGCTACGTTTTTCTTCCTTTTCTGTGGTGATTTGATGATCTTCAATTTTCCGCAAGAGTTGCGAAGATGAAAGGGATAAGGCTGAACTGATGTGGCGTCTTGTCACGAAGTAAAGAAAATTGAAGAACAAATGCCTAAAGAACTATATAAAAGCCTGTAGTTTCGAGTAATAACAAAATGGGAGATATAGAGGGAAATAGAGCATTTTCTGACAAAAGTTACAGTAGACAGCAATTTTATAATTCTCTTCCTTTTCACTATGGACAGATACTATATAGCAGTGGTGAGGTAATCGCTCTATATATTCATAGCAACTATTACTGTTGTGAGAGCAATATCCACTTGCGTAAATAGGATTGCGACGATTGTCAGACATCGTACGACGTGTACGAGAACATCAACAAATCTACGTTACGCTCGTGACGATACGGTTTTATTGCACAATAAATAACACTACAGCGTTTTTATTATTATTACGAATATATCTTTTTTGTAGATCGTTTCTGTAAATGAATAAAACGATATATCAAGATATTAATTCTACTTGAATATAAAAAATTATACAAATGTAGAATATATTTTTATTTCCTTACAAAATTTATTTAGAAGAATTTCATATTCTCATAATTATTTATTTAAGTGTACATACATCGTTTAGTCTTTCGTTAAACTTTTTTTTGTATCTTTATGACTAACAAAGTGGCTCTTTTGTAAGTTTGATCTTACTCGACGAAAACATAAAGTTTTCGATTTACAATAAATTGTCCAAAAATATAGTTGAACTATGTGTATGGACTTTTTAACTATTCCATAAAAAAGCCGTCCACTTTTGTTAACAATAGAATAGTTTTTTAATCCAATAAAGAGAAATGTTGATCGCGCTGAAGTAAATTTCGTTAGATGACAGAAAGTGCCGAGTGAAGTTTTCAAAAGACTTGTTTATCACGAGTTTTCTCATGGACTTTGATTGCGATCGAAGCCACAGGAGAAACGAAACCTTATACCGGAAACTTTGCCAGCGCTTTCGCAAATAAAAGCACGATCATGGTACGCACGGTCGCGAAATGAAATTCCTGCGGAAGTAAACCCGCAGCACTTTTGTTTCGCTGAAAATACGTGTCGCTGTGTAGCGCACAAAGGAATTACACGTTGTTATTATCACGTGGCTTTCGTCGCATGGAATTTTCAAGTGAACAGGATGTCGCGCAGATTTTCGGCTTTTGTTCTATGTTACGGAAACGATAGCTTAGAATTATAGGAAATATTGAGAAATATTGTACGAATTATATAATCTTATTAAATTTTTGTTATTAAGAGTGTATTGTGTCTTCGTCACAGAAATATACGGTTGTTAGTTGAATGAAAGTATAACTGAATTTAGTAATATTCGAGTTTGCATACTTACCTACGTCGTTTTCAAATGAAACGATTCGAATGTATTGTCTCACTTTATAACATTTTTAAATCTGAGATTTTGATTGGCTCTCCTCTAAGAGCCTTTTAAATGTCCCATAAAAATCCTAGTCACACTTCTTACGTTCACATTTAAATCTTCGCTCCGACCGGAGATCATCCTACTCCGTTCCAAGTCATAAATCTCGGCGCAGTGAACGCTCCGCCTCGTCGGCATGTCGATTCACCCTCGACACGACCGACGAACCTGTGTTCACCCTTACATTTCCCGCCCACCATCCGCATACATCCGTTCCGATTTAACTTACTTATCGTTAATATGATTGTTTGTTTTCTTCTTGTAGAAGCGGAGAATGGCGCCATCGAGCGTGGCATTAATCATCTTGACGAGGAAGATCAACGCCTCGACGAGAGAATCGCGAAAAATCGCACTATCGAAACCGCCGGCTGGTCTCGCGGCAACGACACAACAGCCCTCGAGGAAGTCATTTCCGCTTTTACGGTTGAGTACTCAATAAAGGATTTGCCCTCGCTCGTTTCCGTGGTGGATTCGCATTTCGAGAATGCATCGAAGAATTATATAGACGATCAAATGATATTCGCCTCGAAGAGGATCGAGAACTCGGAACAGGCGGAAGAGGCTCTGGCAAAGAAGCTGGATCACGAAGATGTTCAAGGAACGAACGACTCCAAGATGGAAAAGCCGAAAGATGACTGGTTGACACTGATATCGGTAGCGAAAGAGGAAGACGTTACGGAAGTGAGATATGGCGAGCAGAAAAATGCGCAAGATATCAGAGCGATCTCATTCCAAGTACCGCCACCAGATGAGAAGGAGGAAGACTATCAGGACAGCCGACAACAGGGGAAAACTAGCGTCGGTCACATGGACGAAACGAGAAAACTCAGCGAAACCAAAAAAAATCACACTAGACCGGCGAATAACTTGCTGCTGACCGGCAAGTCGACGAAGGCCTTCTACGAGATTAAACCGTCGATCAGGACTCTCGAAACGGAGCGCGGTCGTGATCAGTTCCAGATAACCACTCACAGGACATTGTCGGGCAGAAAGTTCGTCTTGCCTAGCGTCGATAGCGCTTTCGGAAAATTCGGTCCATATTTTGAGGACGGTGACCGAGAGATAAATGTCACCGCGAGAATCGGCAGTATTGTTTTGTTGGACTGCAAGATCGGCATGTTAGGTGATAAAAAGGTGAGTTGCTTTATTCTCTGTGTTAATCTTGTTAATTTTTCTTCTGTTATAAGAAAAATGTCAAATAACGGCAAAATGATCAAATTTTTGTTATAACTTTATAAACCGCAACCTGTCATATAACAAACGGGTAAATAATAAAGGAAAAATTGATGCGTTGAGTCAGATATTTTTATTTCATCGATGACAGTTTGTCGTGCAATAATCCAGAACGTTACGCAGCAAAAGCGATGAATAGCATGGAGGAAACGTTGCTCGTTTTTAATATCTATTGACGCTGTGTTATATTCTGTTGGACAGTGGATTAGTCAGTAATTCACACATGTGTTCGTAACACTTGTTTGACACTTATTGTTAGCACTTAATGCTTAACGCGTGAGTGACATTCCTGATAGTGCTTTGAATTCGTTTAAAAGTCCTTTACAATACGAAAAAAATTGAATTGTATTATTTAAAAAATTCAAAATGGTCATGATTTTTTTATATAAAAATTTTATTCAATTTTTTTTATTGCAAGTTGTCGCTTGCATGAAACAGAATATTCACTTTTAACTGGTCAATTATTATTATTAAATAGTAAAATTTTTTTCTGATTAAAAGCGTTTATAATGAGACTTTGACACCTCTTGTATACTAGGATTTTTGTACAGTTCATCTTTCTCTCTTTTCTTTTTTTCTTTAATGTAAAGAAAAAAGGAAGAAAGAAAGATAAATTATGTAAGAAATTCAGCTAAAAAGAATAAATCTTCTCCCCGTCTTGTCGGGCCTGCTTGGAATAATATAATCGAATCTTCGTATAATCCTTTTATTTGATTTTAAAATTTTCCATATTTCCATAATTTAAAATTAATTTTCTTTATTTTATCAAACTTAAAGAAATTAAAGCCTAGGAAATTAAGAAAAAGAAAATCGAAAGATTGCGCGAACTCAGTTAGTCTAATCAAGAAGATCGTGCATTTTTTTCCGTTAAATAATGAATCGAGAGGAAAACGCAATGATCGAGATGGTAAAGCAAGAAAGATGCAGCATCGAGTAAGCAGAAGCGCAAATTATAATTGCAAACATCGTTTGTTAGTGTCTGCTGCGTGTACGATCTCGTCTGTCTTGTCGTTACGAAAGTTTTCGCATTTCAATCAGTGCTATCTCTCGGTATCTCCCTGTTCCTTTCTCCTTGATTTCTGTGTCCATTTGCTCCTCGTCACGCTTGGACGGTTTGAAGTTCCGAGACACGGGCGTTTGAGATTCCCGTGGGATTCATATTCCACGGAATACGTAATGGGAAACCGATTGCGGTGGGACGGCAATGCCAAGGAACGAAAACGAGTGCTCCCGATTCGAGACGTGTGTGTGCAAATGTCACCTAGGTCGTTGGTATACGAGAAATATGCGTGTAGTATAACGCGCCGCGCGCTCCAAGAATAGCAAATAGTTCAAAGGGCACTTAATTATGAAATATCGCTCATGCCGTTTGCCAAGTCGTTTCAGTCCTTTTAGTAAAACGGCTACTTAAGACGTCGAGGAGAAAGATTACTCGAGGAAATATTTGTTTGTATTAAATGTTTACTCGCACACACAATCATGACTTTTTGAGTAGAGAAAATGATTCCTTTATAATATAAGCATTATTACACAAAATGCATGGTACATTTGTAATTATACTGAAAACGGTGTCACACGGCTCGAAAATAGTTTATCAAGAAAGAATAAAATTAGAAACGTTGTGTGTTTTTAAATTAAGATCTGAATTTTTTTTAACTTGATACTTTAATGAAAAGAAAAACAAAATATATTATACGTTGTGAATTATACGTACGTGAGATTAATTTAAACTTTTAAAATAGAAATGAAGATAATAGTTTATACTTAACTGTGTTATTTAATTAGAAAATGTAATATTAGAATAATTTATTATCTAATCTGACATATATATTAAGTGTACTTTTAATATTTATAATAGCCATCTAGTTGGTTTTAAAGATACTTTTACACGATTTATTTCCTTCTGGCGTCACGCCATTTTAACTTAAATAAAAGTTAAACTCTTATTAATTTCGTCATGTTAAAGAACTATTACAGCGGCTGTTCTTGAACTCACTGACTTTTATCCAGATAACTTTTTTGACGACAAATTTAATTCGACACGCATCGTGATTTGTACGTGATTCGCGATACCAGAAATCATTTTCTCCGTTTCTCCTTCGACAGAAAGTTCTCCATAATATAATTCGGCGTATCTACGAAATCCTCCGGACGGTTAATATTTCCGTCGTCGACGTTAAGTTTTCGCGAGATAGACTTTTATCTGCGATGACAAACCGTGATAACTTGTCCTGTGATATCCCGTTATTGCGTCGGTTGGCACGTATGGTATGAGGTCGAATCTCGAGAGAAAACTTTGTGCAGAAAGAGGATATAGTGGAAACATCGCTATAGACAGCATAAAAACCAGATTGCACTATGTAGGTTTTAGTTTTGCTAGAGCAATTACAAAATCAATTATAAACCGTATCGAAATTATCACAGTTTTGTCCAGTTAATTAGATAAATTACGATAATGATTTGAAATTTTTACTTAACTCTGTAGATCGGCGATTCTGTTTTGGGTTACCCTATTTTATTTTGTAAACTTCTTGTTTAATTTTTTTATAACTTATACGGAGTAATTTGATAATATTTTATTTAAACCTGAAATTAAAAGTAAAAAATTCAAAGTGATGGATTCAATATGGTGGACAGAATTTTCAAAAAATAATTTGATTATTATAAAACTTGGTTTTAGAGAGTTTTTAATTATGAAGTATATAACATCAAGTTTTCAGTTTTGCCTTATTTGAAACTCATCAGTAATACGTAAACAGTTAGCACACTGATTTCCAAACTAACATTCAAACTTTGATTATGAACCTTGTGACATTAGAGCTTCCTTCATGGAAGTTACTATCCTTTTAAAATTCGATATTTTCAGGCTACATTTAAATTCGGAAGTACCAAGAATTCCCTAAAATCGAATTTTTCGATAATCGGATATTTTTTAAAATTTGAATTTTAGAATTTTGAAACTAGAATCAAATTCAGCGACCCCGAAAACCTTTAGAAAGTTAAAGAAAATAAGATCTTCCATAAATTACTTTTTTTAGAAAACTTTGATCCTCAAGGATTAAATGGCAAAAACATGATTACCGTACTGTTAAATATTTGACAGTAATGAAATAAAAATTGACTAGAATTTAATAAAAAGTTTGATATAAAAATAAGAGACAAAAGGATTAATGAAAACTAACTTTCTTTATGCAGTTTTTTAAAGTACACTCGAAATAATTAAATTGTGATTATATCTACTTGCTCTTTTAAGAAGCAATTGTTAGATATACGAGTTTGGTATAATTTAATTTCTACAAACTATTGTTTAATAATCGTATCGTGTAAATGAGCTTTAAATCAACACTTCCTTGGGCGAATATCGAGCTTCGCGTAAATTGTCTACATTTATTGCTGACATACACGAAGCTTCGCGCAGAAATTGTTAGCTGTCTTTTTGGAAATCTAAGAGCAAAAGGAATTATTAATTTTCAACCAGCGTGCACGCGTAATCTCTTGATATATTTCCGTTGCATTTGTTTCGGAAATCATAATAATTCTTTGAAAAATTTAAATTTTAAATATCTTAAAATAATTGTATGAAATAAAATGTATAAAAAATGTTGTGTGATTATTTAATTTTGAAGAGACTAATAGTAATAAAAATAAATATATGATGGTTCGGCGAAAAGATTTACCGATAATAATAGTATTGTTTTTTTTTTACAGGTAACGTGGTTGCAGCATAATAAGGATTTCTTTCGTCTGTTGACAGTAGGCAGAACACCGTATAGCAACGATCAAAGAATCAGTCTTAATTTTCGGTAAGTCATAACTTCCTTTATTTATCTGTATCAATTTTATGAAAAAAAACAATAGTTGAGGTTGGAATTATTTTGTAGCATAATTTTATTACTTTTAAAGTAAGAATTCACGGAATTACAGCGCGATTTCAGCGATCAGAGAATCTCTGCGGCGAAATTGTCAATGTCATTATCATAATTCATTATCATTCATGGCAGCCAACCGCGTAATCGCGTCGTCAGAGTTGAATTATCATCTCACAATCAGTTGATTTTTACTGTCGTCAGAACGAATTCGATGTCGCCATTCGCAGGGATGAAGAATTTCGCTTTCGTCTTCCTTCGCTAGGATTAAATCAGCCGTTTTATGTGCTGTAAAAATCAGAATCGACCACGTTGTAACATGAAGTCTCGCGCCGTGACATTACTGCTTCCGTTCATTGAAGTTGAGCGTATTATTACAGAAGTCTTTCTTAGGAAATAAAATGTCAATTTTCCTCCATTGCAGTTACTACATTGCAAATTACAAGTGTATCTATGTCAGTGCCGTCAGGGGATGCATGTATCTTTTGTGGCTCTTTTATTTCTCAGCTGAATCTCAAGATCATTTTCTACCATCTTGTCCTTTCTTGTCTGATTTCATAGCTATCCTAGCAATTGGAGACTGCAGATACTTTACGCGAACCCACGCGACTCGGGGTTGTATCAGTGCCAAGTCGCCACGCATCCGCCGCTAGTTAAGAAAATCAACGTCGTTGTTACGGGTGAGTGAAATTGAATCAATTTGTCTAATTTAAAATTTATTATTTTCTTTTGAAAATGGTAAGTCATTTTTTAGTTTTTATAATTGTCTGATATTTACAACAACAAAATGTTTACGTACCTCTATATATAATTTATATAGTATATCTTACACATTTAAAGTTAAGAGTCAGATTTAGTGCTCATTCACCAAAGGATCAACATTGAGGAACTGTTTTTTGTCTATTGTTGCTAGAAATAATAATAATTGATAGTAACTAATAGAAATAATTTGTCTCCACCGAATAAACTCAGTTCAAAGGAACATTTTAGTTTTGTTCTAGTTACTGAGACAACAATTTGTTTCCACAACTATTGTATTTGCCAGACCAATAAAAGCTGCATTCCGTAAAGCGCATGATGCGCATGATATGTTATTGAAGCAACAGAAGTTCTAGAAACAGAATGTTGTCCGTTGTTGCCTATACTACTTCTATACGAAAACAGGCAATTTATATTTCTATTTCTGGCGGTAATGAGCATACAGAATATCGAAAAACGTACTGAAACTTTTTCAGAAACAGGCAACTTTTATAGAAACACAAATGTTGCTCTATGTTCCTTTGATGGATACACTTTTACGAAACTTTATAAAACCGTAACAACGTTGCAATGTGCAAAAAGAAATAAATAAACTACAGGTACATGTAATCAGATATTTTTATATCGTAATTTTACTTTTTTTATATTATAATATTTTACTTTATAATATTTTAATAAAATAATTAATCAGGTTATATTTTTAATTTTTGGGTTAGAAGAATTTAATTTTCTAATCAATTAAATTGATCAATATTCGGAGTAATAAATTTTGATTAAAATTCTTTAATTTCGACGAAAGAAATAGCAATTTATAATTATAATAGCAATAATAAATACAACAATAAATACATTTTTAATATAAATTGTGTAATAAACTTAATCTACAAGTTTAATAAATTTACAAACTTTAATAACGACCCAATGTCATAGAAGACAAGGGTTGGACACGTGAAACCTTCTACTTCAGCATTAGCCGCTACCTGTTGGAATACCAACTTGAAATATTCATCGCTTCATCTATGGTGCACAGTAAGCTCAACCTCGTACAAGCTTAATTAATCCGAGCAGAATTCGCACTCAGGCCGCGCAAAGTTCACACGTGCAAAACGTTTCGCGCGTGTGAACTAAAAACTCGACCCAAAAAGAGGGTAAATTGAAGGATCGTTTGCTTGCATCCCTTTTCGCAACCCTGCCGCAAGAGAATCCTATTCGGGTACAAAATCGTTCAATGCCAAAGAGAAACGAAGGAGGCCGGTTGGATCGTATGTTAAACCAAGAAAAGGACAGATGAGGCGAAGGATGAGGGAAAGGAAAGGAGAACAAAACGTGGGAGCGTACGAAGTCGGTATTGCATCGCCCGTCGTTACCCTCAATCCCGTTACGTCGCCGATTTGGTGCAATGGAAACCCGCATTGCTCGGGATAAAGCGCCTCAGCGTGGCTGGTAATCTGATCCGATCCAGAGGGGAATCGGCAGGCAAGAGTGAACAAAAGCCGTTCCTCCAGAAACGAAGTAGGACAGAACAAACCCGGATAGAGCGACGTTGTTACATATCTTCTTTTCGCTACTCAAATCAAAACTCTCCTTACATCTATTATTGTAGTACTTGCAATCCTGTGGTGATCATTATTTTTTCGGCTATCAATCTTGTCCTTTTCGTGAATGAATGAGCAACTTACATAATACATCGTTTTATGGCAAAGTTATAACAATGACATCAGCGAAACATTTTTTTCAAATTAATAAAGGGAAAAATCGTGGAAAAGTTAACTTAATGAAAAAATACTGCTTCCGTGGTTTAAGGTCAATCGCGGACATCAATTGTGTTTAGTTCGATAGGAAACCATTCGCATCGTTTTACGATAGATCTTCATTTTTATGTCAGTTTGCAACGAAATTGATCAAAAAATAATTTACGATTTTCGAATATAAATTAAAGACAAGGTGATTTTAAATTTTGAGGAGGATTTGAATATCCTTTCTCTTATAACTTTGTAATATTATATTAACTATTCTATGTAACTTGTTGCCGTATTCTGAAAAAATCTGTACATGTTTTGTATATTTATTTGCTGTCCATCAAAATGAACTTATAAATTCTTAAAATGTCTATGATATACTGTTCCCGAACTATAGCATTTAATTAAATTAAAGATATTAATTTGTTATAATTATTAAAAAGTTCTTTGATTTTTAATTACTTATAATATAAATATTATAAATATTTTAATGTTTAACTAATTGCTAATCTTTTGCCAATCTAAATTGCAATTATATCCAAAGAAGATGTGACAGTAAATTTAAACCATCTCTCTGTTCTCTCATCCTGTTTCATAAAATATATTTTTGCAAACTCACACATTACTCGACGTGAATGTGTACAATGATTATTTATTTATTTAAATAGGATTTCTGAGAACTTTGTGTGTGTATCTATTATATTTCTTTCATTTCCATCACGTGAAATGCACAAATCAGACATCATTGCATTGTCAACGACATGAAAAAAAGTAATAAAATAGATTTAAAGGAAAAAGGAAAAGATAAGCGCAAAACTCGCGTGTCACAATCTGGTTTCGTTGCAACTGCAATGGGTCGTAGAGCAACGAACGGAATAAACTTTCGGAAATTCGGATGCACTGCACAGTGCCGTTTCATTATGTGCCGTAGCGCGATTCCAGCTCGTGCGTTTCCGCTTCCGTGTGTGAGGATGAAATTACTTTGCCGCATGACTCTTCTCACACGGTCCTTTCCGCTCTTTTGCTAAAATACACCGAAACTCATCGGCCTTTTGTCCGTTCCTCTCAATCCTCCTGCGAGCTTCATTATTTCACATAACTAGCTCGACATTGTAAAATACTGCAACACAGAGTTTTAATCCGTTATATCTCAAGATTAAATATGGAACTACCAAAGAAGAAAGTCAGCTTTTGAAGAATTTCCTCAAAGAGCATAGTATTTTCAACAAGCAAATTATACAAGATTTTCAAGACATTTTATGTAATATTAAACTCTTATCCATAATTTATGAATAATAATTTAGTAGAGTATTAACACTTTTGAGCTTTTGATATTCTCGTTTATACAAATTGAATGTCTAAAAATGAGATAGGCGATGAACAGAATCCATTACATCCCAAAATTAAAGAAAACACTATGCAGTAACTAGCCTAAATCATCACATACGAAATGACATAAGCTGCATAAGTAATAGCATAAGATCACTAGATCAATGAACATCTTATCCAAATCAATATGGCGTCTTTTTGTTGAACGATCATTGGTTCAGCGATCTTATGCAGCTTATGTCATTTTGTGTGTGATAGCTCTAAGAGTTTTATAAGAGCATAATATTTTCACGTATTATGAATATTACGGATTAAGAAGAAAAAATAAAGAGACAATTACATTTTGGTTAATATAATACTTCTAAATAAACAAAAATATCTAAAGAATATATAAGGTGATTTTAATAAACATCGAAAATGTTTCTTCTTCTATTTATCTTATTTTTCTAATGCGGTTTTTTATTTTTATATCTACCGTTTTTATTTCGCTGAAGATAGTTCGAAACGTTCGAGCTCATTGTAACCAAGTTAATGAAGATATTATATGAATATATCTTTTATAAGATTACACAATGATTTCTACGGAATCACTCTCTCATTTGACCGTTATTTTTAAATATTTATTTGTTTTTTATATCTTATTTTTATAATAAATAAGACCAATTAGTTAGTATTTGCCGACTTATGTGTATATTGAAATATCTTGTTTGTTTAAAATGATGACAAAAATAGGATTTGTTTCTCGCTGTTGACTTGAAAAGTGGAATCAGGAGACAAATCCAGCGATATAGTTACTTTGTGCAGCGTGAATCAGCTTTCGCACAAGTTAGTTTTAGCACGGAAATGTGATCTGTTTTTACAGCTGGCTAAATAAGCTGTGACTGCAAGGTCCTGCGACGCGCGAAATGGCTCTTATTAAGGAGCACGCAAACAAGGGCGAATAAAGAGAGCAAACATATTTCTTTTGATTCTGACCTTATTTATTGTGCAGGCAAAGAAATTTAGGGGTGAAAAAATCAACAAATGGAAGTTATTATAAATAAAGTGGAAATATTGATAATAAAATGCATTAATCTTTTTAAATTCTATATAGCACAACCATTGTCGATTGAATTTCAGAATATATTCAATCACTAATTGTTTTATGATTGAATTATTATAAAATTTTTTAACAGGAGAATGTGGTTTTTATTTGTAAAAACAGTTGTATTTATAAAAACAGCGTAGAATGTTTATAAAAAGGAAATTTTTAGTAAACTAATTCGGTTTTTTAATTTTATTATAAGCGACCCCTAAACAATCAATATTATGAAATATTTGACATTGCACAATATTATTGATAATTTGAAAGCAATATTGAGGATTTATGTAGTATATGTATAGTATATATGTCAATCAAAAGTTCTTTGAAATATATTGTTCAACCCGTAAAATATTGATCTGTCTGTGGGTACATTGCTCAATATGTGCCAATTTGTAACGATTGATTTTTAGCTTTATAAATAAAATACGTTACCAAAATTGATGGTGAATAGTAAAGCTTGAATGGTCACTTTTGATTATATTTATCTTTGAAAAAACTAATAAAATATATTCTTTTTTTCACGTAGAACAATAGCTGTTCCAGATAAAGAAGTGCTGTCCATTCTAGAAATGTACAGAATTCGTCTTCAGTAAAGCTTATTGTTAGCTTGTTCAGTGTGAGGTCAAGTGATACTTATTACAAATATTTTGTCGAATGCAATTGATACCCATCACTAATAACAGTTAGGTAAAGTCAAAATCAAACATTAAACTCATAACTAAATTATTACCAATTTGATTATATAAAATTATATTAAAAATTATATTGAAAATTATATTTTTAGAGGAAGCATTAATAATATTGTAAAATATAATTATACAAGAATGTTGATCGTTCTTCAGATCATTTAAAATTTGAAATTTATTAACCCCGAAATAATTTTTTGATCTTTTATTGATATTGTAGGAAATCTTTCTTAGGAAGAGAGACTTCTCTTTGTAATTGTTTGAATAGAAATAAAACTTAATGAAGATATATATATATATATATATATATATATATACATACATATATGTATATCTTTATTAAGTAAGTATATACATACATACATACATATACATAACGATATACATAAGTTGTTTTGGGGAACGCATTATCAGTATTATTGCGTCATTCTAGCTTCGTTTTACATCTAATAAACGACAGAGATAGAATGACACAATAGTGTACTCCACGAATGCAGTCGAAAAAATATTCATAGAACAAGTGAAGGGTTCAGTGCAAAAACTGTCAACACCATTTTTTGGCAAATATGACTTTTCGATTGGATTTAACGTATCGAACATTCCGCATCTTTTGGTATAAGAAAAAGACAACTTTGACAGCTTCGAAAAAAGTGATTTTCATATATTTTATATATTTTTGTTAAAATATTTCCCAAAATATATATGGAAAAAACAGTTTTATTATATCTATGCTGTATTAATGTTATAGGATAAAAGGTGGTTATACAATTTCGAACTTAGTACGATTCTAAAGGAAATAAAATTTGAATACAATCTTCAAAGTTCAAGTTTGATTTTTCTTTTTGATTCTTTTTAATACCCTCCACATAATAAAATCAGGGTTATCTAGTTTGAGATGAACCTCGAAAATTGCATTATTTTATTTCATTCAGAATTGTCAGATTCGAAATTGTATTATCTTACCCTATTAATGTTACATTAATGCTATATTAATAGTATAAGTTAAAAAAATATAGCTAATTTTTTTGCATTGAATTTTTCAGTTGCGCTGCACTTTAATATACAAAGCATATTTGAACGCTTTATTTTAAAGAGAATAGAGATATCACGAACGCGAGAGATACGATCAGAAAAAGCAATCATCGTGGTATAAAAAAGAATAACTTTTCCCTTGTTGAGCTCCGATGGTTTTAACGACAGGAATATTTTTCATTTTTTATACATAGTACAAATAGTATCATATTTGACTAACTTTGATATAAAAAGTCATGTTTTTTTGTTTTGAACGGTTTTATCAAATATATATTACATATTATAATCTATGTTAAAATTTGTTTTTGATACTTTGGTTGCTCTATATGAACATTTATATTGTGACATAATTATAGAATTTATTATTATTGAAAATTCCAAGATTTTATTAAATTAAGTAAGGAAACATTAAATAATATATAATAAATATTTGAAAATAAACGGTAAAGTTTATTTTGTATTTAGTTTTAAATCAAATTAATTTTGTTTAAAATTGCGCTTACAATCCGAAGTACAATCTTTATAGTATTGCAAATTTTAGAACTTTCTGAATAGAAATTTTTTTTCGTTAAAAAATTAGGAGATACCGCAGTATTTCAAATACGTTAATATAATATACTTAAGATTGATGAGAGTTTTATAAAGTATTCTATACATTGACGGATCTTCAAAGAAATTTATAAATAAAATAATCAAAATACACATTAGAGTTAAATTTTATATTTTATGAAACTACATAGTTTACATAGTCAAAATGTTTTTGATACTTTGAATGAACGTAAAGGTACATACATACATAAATCGTAAAACTACATTATGTTTAATATCCATCGATCATCAATGATTAATATTAAAATTAAATTAATATTTATCTGTATATATATATATATATATATATATATATTGTATATATATGTGTGTGCATTTATA
>NW_017305180.1:1296960-1308271 GCF_001594115.1 Trachymyrmex septentrionalis
TATATATATATATATATATATATATATATATGCATATAAGTTTAATTTTAATATTTTTAATGAACACTTATCTTTAATACTTTTTATGAACACTTTACATGTTTTTTTTTGCTAAGGTACTTTACTCTTTAAATTTTTATGAATTTTTTTTAAACAACGTTAAGTTTATATGAAAGAAGTTATAAAAGAGAGCAGATCAAAAAATGGTATTAAAAATATGCATTTTACTTGATAACCAATCGCGAGATAAACAATTGCGTGAAAATCACTGAAACAAAAGCATTAAAAAATAGCTAATGAAATTTTACTTAAAATAACCGATATTGAATGACGCACGATATTTCATAATTTTCATTTTGTCTAAAATAAAAATACAGCAAGCGTGGAAAAGAAATCATGACGAATACTTGTGCCAGATGTACGAATAATTTGTCAAAATCTATTCTGTTTAATGGATTGGTGCAGATTTAATTATGTTGAAGGTACAGATGAAAATTAATTATACTAGAACTATTTGCCCTAGTATTTATTGGATAGTTTAACATGAAATCCACAATGATTTAATATCCCAGTTTTTTACTGGTGCCATTTATATTTTTTCAACATACCGCAGCTGTATCCAGAAAATAAAATTCTCGGTTCTATTTGATTGAAATAGACGACATTGCGTAGCAAACATTTTTGAAGCTCATGCGTTTCAATGTACACTTAATCAAATTGATGAGAGTTCCACACAAATGTTTTAAAACTATTTTTATTTTTTATAATAGGTATTTAAATGTTTTTTAAACATGATTGATTAATAGCTTTTTTTATCAATAAAATAATTTTTGTAATGGAAGACTGGAAACTAAAAAAGGTAATTTTGTCTGACTTAGATGAACAGAAAAATATATAAAAGTCTTTTTAAGATTCGCTAAAAGATTATGACATCTTTTTGACATCTTCTCGCAACACAAAGTTTTAGATAAAGAGTAAACTTTAAAGTACTGGCGGCTGCACTTCCCCAATGTCTCTCTGAAATCGTTTCCATCCCTGCCATGAGGGATTTTAATAAGCGGCGCGTAAACTCGTGGGAACGAAAAAGTGACGAAGTTCGAGTGCGGATGGTAGATCGAAGTCGCGCGGAGAATCGGGGAATCCAATTTAAATAATACTATCCTTCTGGCAACTTCGACTTCGGCATTTTCCTCAGGGAGCAAACGACCGATTGCCCACCTCTACATTCGTCGCCCTTTTCCTCTCTAACTATTCGTCCCAAAGGAGCTTAAAAAATGATCCGCCAAAAGAAATTATAGACGTGCGCGCAGTTCTTCTGCCGACCTCTCTCTTCTCCTTTTACTTTTCTCTATCTTTCTTATTCTTTTCTCTCAATCTTTTTCTCTCTCAATTCCGTTTGGGACTGGATTAAATTCTCCATCGAATTCCGCAGCGTCTGTTCTCATCGGAAGAGAAGATTTCCCCAAAAACGTTCACGCGCAAACCGAACTGTCAATATCCCGTGAAGCTTTTAACGTCGAGCGAGTTAGAAAATGTCAACGACAGCAAGATATTACGTAATTACTTAAGCTTAAAAAAGAAGCCGTGAACGGCCGCGAATGGTAGTTTCCAACGGCGAGTGAGAATGACAGCCGTCGTTCGCACGGAGATTATTTGCCAGACTGAATCCGGAGCACGGTGTGTGAACGTTAATCGAAATTTGAATCCGCGCATTAGATGCATGAATAGAGATGTGATTACTTGGCCATTACGGATATCATCATGTTTAAAAAAAATGCTGAATAATTCATACAGATATTTTATGATTGCCAAAATACAGGAAGAATTTCTTCATGAATCTATATTTTTAATTTAGATCCGTTAAATTCATAATATAGAGTTTGGAATATTTCTTAATATAGAAGTCAGAATATTCCTTACTAATTTTGATAGGCTTTAGGTATTATAGAGTTGTAAAGCATAAAAAAATATTAAACCCATTATTTTTTTATCTGCTTATTTCAAGATTGAAGAGTCGAAACAATCCCTCGAAACTAATTTTTTGTGTTCAGAGAATATCTTTGAAATTATGAGATATACGGAAAAATATTTCATATAAAAAAGTTTTATAATATATTTTATACTTTTAATAACAATACGTTCATATTTTTTGAAAATGTTGAATTTTTTAATTTATTTCCACTCCCAGAGATTGTTTTGACTCCTAAATTATAAGATAAACTGATAAAAAAAATGTATATAATCGTTTTTATGCTTCACAATACATCCAAAGCCCATTAAACTCGATGATAGACAATTCTGATCATTTCCTTGTAAGAGATTAAAAAATCTATTTATATTGCCAGCTTTATTTTTCTTAAGAGATATGAAGGCTATCTTCAAGAATAATATCGTACTATACGATATTAAAGTATTAATATAAATACACTAAATATATTATTTAAACATACTATTTATATATTTTTAAAATAATAATAATTTATATTCTATATTTCTTTATTTCTTAAAGTATAAAATAAAAGTCTTATTAAAAGTTTGTCACATATATATTGACAATTTTTATATTAATTAATGATTAAACATCTAAACAATTATAAAAATGTAATTGTTAATTATGAAATAGTTTTAAAATTGCCAATAAATATTTTATATTTTCTTTGTAAAAAAGATACGAATATTAAATTTTCAGCAAGTTCGCGATAGTTGCATTTACAATAATTATATTGTATATCATTTTTTATCTACGACATATTGTGATCAATTAGAGGAGTGTTTGTTAAGTGCTCATTGCATGATGAATTATCTATCTTATTTAAGTAATCCATTTGTGTGAAAGCACCCATCATATCTCCTAATAATATTAGTATCGAACGTACTTGCTAAATCTATTTTACGAGCTTTTCCTAAAATATCTTTTCCTAAGATAATAGTTATTACAAAATGTTTATTTTTATATTTATTATTTAAAATTTTAGTGTTATTAATTTATGAATTGTATGTATAGAGTAGGCCGAGTCGAATTGGATTACAGGGCGAATCGCATTAATGTAAATTTTGAGACAGTTGATATTTGTCGATAATTTTATTACTTTTTTGTTTCAAAAACAGCTCGTTTGAATTAAAAAAATAATAAAATCAACGACAAATATCGACTAACTGTCTCAAAATTTACATTTATCCAATTCGTCTCGATCTATCCTATAAATTTTTCTGTATACATTTGATTTGTATATTTTCAATCACATACATTCAATCATTGAAACTACAAATCGTGAGATTTTTGGATTTACACAACATTATGACATTTTTAAATTATCTTATTTTTTTACCTTTAATTATTTTTAAATCAAATTTAAATTAAATATAAATAAAGATTTAGAAATTTAGAAATTTTTAATTTTTAAGATTGTTTTATAAGTAAATTGAATTTTAACTTTAAAAATACATTATATTATATATTTAATATCCAATTTGTAAACATTCAAGTAAGTAAATTCTTTTGAAATTTTGTATAAGAATATTCAAAATTATGGGAATGTCATGTTCAGCATAAAGTCCATCTGGCCCCCAAAGTGCATCAGGTAGTTAAAGCCCATTCCACCGAGTCCCTTTAACTTTCGAATTCTCGCTTTTACCGGCACAAAGGCACTCATGTATTGAGTTGAGTCTCTTGCTTGACAGCTTCATTTCATCCTAAGTGGTTTCGTCGTGTCGCATCATCGGTATCGCGGACATTAATCAAGGGATTGCCCGAGTGTTTCAGCAAGTGCGTTAAAAGTATCCTACTGTAACTCATACTTACGTAACCAATCGTATTAAGTTATCTTCACTTGATAAACGATTCAGTCATCTAAAACTTTGGATTTTAATTTATTCGTTGAACTCTTCATATTCGACTCATTTCATCTTGTTAGTATTTTAATTAATATTGATAACATGATATTAATATCGAGAGAATATGGAAAATTAAAGATTGAATTAACTAACAATAAATATGATATTAATCCTCATTAAAACAGGTTATTTATTCTTAAAAACGTACCTTTATGTTATGTACTTAAAGAGTTCTCGTTCATTTAACTAAAGAAGAGAAAGCTCGATCGAAAATTCTTGTGAGTTTTTTATTGTGAATTATTGAAGTTATAACGAATAATTGAAAAATTTTCTTTTATTCATTTGAATTTATTCATTTTTTTATTCATTTTTTTACTCTATCTCATACAAATATATTAAGTTAATCTCAAACTTAATTCATATGCGAGTAAGAATTTTATAATTAATTTATATTGTACAATAATTAGTCTATGTTTAATTTAATTTTACAATGTTTAATATAATTCGATATGTAAGAATATAAAGATTTGTAATGTATTTTATGGGTTGAGAAACGTTACATTATAAGACAAAAGTTCTAAAAATCGTAACAACATATTGGTTGGTATTATATTTTATTTGATTTTTGCTGCATCATAATGTATTGTAAATTTAATCAAAATAAAATTAATAAGTATAATTAAAATATAACAAATTTATCTAAATAAACATAATAAAATATATTACAGAAATAAAAAAATATAATCAAATGAGTTAAAATATTATTGTAAAATATTGAATGAATTTTATAATTTCCAATGTACTATATGTCCGGTGGAGATGTTTGAATTTTAATAAATTATAATCCTTATATATATCTTTAAAATATTAAATTATAATATCATTAAATTATTAACTTCTTAAAAATCTTTATGAAACGTAGAATTTATTGTAAAATTACCATTTAAATACATAATGTTATCAACTGCTATTTACAGCGTACAAAAGTCAATAACATGTATAGACGAAACAAAAACGATTGGAGAAAGAACGAAAAACGTATCGAGAGTGAGTTGATATCATCAAATTTTCATAGCAGTCGACATGAGAATCGTTGTCGGACGGGTGTGCTGAATTTCAACTACAGGCTCGCTCTTTCGTTTGCGAGACTATTTTCGTAAACGTGCCGATTCTTCGCAAACGAGAGAAAAGTCGGCGCACGTTTTCGAGCGTTTACGCATCTGGTCACGAATAATCCGTTCCCAATTCCCTCGAAAACTCGCGCGCAAGCAGTCGTCCAGCATTGAAGGGAAAGCTTTTTGTCGACAGCTTTTATCGATATGGATGATGTAACCGCAGGTCGATGCGTTTTGCTTTCGCGTTCGTCTAACTGAAACGGAAGTAGATGTTATATGCCAAGTGTTATGCACCACATCCTTCTTCTTTTAGTAAAGAATTTCCGAATAAAAAGCATGGGGTTGCAGTGAATTTTTCTCTTGTGCTTTTTCGCATTTGTCTATGAATGAGATTGACATATATATCATGTTTCTATTATAACTATAGCCGACATTTGTTAGATGTATTTTGCACTTGCGCTGTTATTTGAATGGAAAAATATACTCAATTTCTACGATCAAGTTATTCTCATTTTTGAGAAAAATAACAACTTGATAATACTTTTGAGACTTTCACGGGTGTTTTCTTCAGAGACGGCGATGCCTTTAGCATCTCTGAAAAAGCAGTAACTATTTTATCAGATTTTGATTTAATGAAAAGTATTGATATCAGTATAACGGAAATTTACATCCTTTAATTGTTATAAAAATTGTGTATGTAAAAATTGTATGGGTACTTTTTCTTTTTAATTGAATTTGTTTAAGTCCAAATTATACAAAATATTAACTAAAAGAATACATACATATTTATTAACTATATGCAAACGTTGCTTGTTAAAAAGCAGTCACGTTTACTATATGAATATTTTATCAGAATTCAAATTAAAATTTATTTGAATTACCGAGCAATTAGAATATATTTCTAACCAACAATCAATGCTGACTACTTATGTTCTATGTCACAGCGCCAACTCTGACGATTAGCGATGATTCTGGACGTATAGTTTCCAAGGAAAGGCATCTAAAGGCAGGCAGTGTCCTCAGGCTCAGGTGTGAGGCGAGGGACGTGCTCGAGTCGCTCAACGAGTCCGTCGTTTGGACTAGAGGAGATGAGACGCTTACAGAAGATATTAGGTAAGTGCTTGGAACAAACCATCATGGCATATTGCGACCGTTTATTTTCAATTTGGGATAGTTGCGATCTCTATCACTTTTTCTATTTAGATTGTATTATTTCAGAAAATAAGTTTTTCCTAGACTATTCAGTAACGCATTTATCATTAAAAAATGCTATCTGTATACCTTTAAAAATGCTATCTATATTCACTCTCTTCTCCATCCTTTGTATCATTTTTTTATTATTTATATGAATATATACGAATAACATTTTTTTGATAAATAACATCTTATATTTTTATGATTATCTTTGTATTTAATAGTGCTAGATTCAAGAAGATTGTGTGAAGACAACTATGAATTTTTTTTATACGTGTGACAATTAAAGTCTATAAAAATCTTTTATTAGAAATCTCGAAAATATTCTTATATTGTTTGGTTTAAAATCTGGATTTCTTATAAAATATTTTAATATGGATTTAATATAAAATAGTTATTGATAAAAAAAATATCCTCATCGATTTTTTTTATTAGAATCGATTACGAAAACACGATACCCTCTGCTCAGTCTTATGAAAAGAGAACGACTTTTTGTAGATTTTCTCGAATGATTCTACTACAGTTCTGGTATAAAATTTTTAATTATTGAAGTTCTAGTATAAGATTTTTAATTATTGAATTGTGACAGAATAGATAAGTGTCTCGAGGTTTGTTCAAAATCTACATTTCCAAAAAAAAGCGAAGAATTCTTATTCCACCGCTTTCTTGATTTTTCACATTCTGCTTTTTGTTCCTTTTCAATAATGATAATTGGGATATCTAAAAATTTTATACTATTTTTGTACATAAGCTAAAAGATCATATTATTCTTATTTTTGATCGTAGGTTAAAAAAAAGGATATTTATAAAAATTATTCGAAAATATGTACATTTTTTATTTTTTTATATAGGCTATACATATATCTGGATATAAATTCTTTTATTAACGCACACAGTTTTGTAAAAATAAAATATTGAAATACTTTATTCATATACTAAAAATAATAATCTTCATAGATTTTCTGTTAGAAACTCGGAGCAGTAAGGCGTTAAAATACACGCTTGGAATATAGGCGAATATTCACGCTCGGCGCAAACATGATCGTACCCCACTTTACAGTTCTACAATTTCTCCCCCACACGTAGGAGCGAACATCTTTGTGTACTCTATAAACACTTCATATCGACAGCCTGATATCGAATTTACGAAGAAAAGTGTGAGATATACGTTTGAACGATACAGTGTTGTTGTAATAATGTTTGATATCAGTCTTGGAAAAAGATTTCTAAGTTCTTTTATATGTCATTTTTTTAATAGAGTTTTAAGAATTTTTATATATTTATTTTTACTTCTATGTACAGAATATCTCAGAATTTAACGAACAAATTGCAGGAGCAGTTACATATATTTTACAAATAAAAATAATAGAAGAAAATGTTATATGAAGTTTAGTTAGAAATATACTTTATTGCAAAGTTATAAATAAAACATTTTGATGATTTTGATAAAATATTGGCATTTTGAACTGTTGCTATTTCATGACGATAAAAGTCTAACAGCTATTCTTCTCAAGCATAGCTGTTGTTTCAGGGGCTGAATATCATATTCACGCATAGGTCGAAATAATACTACATTTAGTGATAGTAAATATGATGCGAATATACACGCGAGATAAACATGTTCGACCTTTCCATACACGGAATGTGTATTTTCATATTCTGCGCAATAGAAAATCCGTTGTTTCCTATTTTATGTTCCGTTACAATATTTATTTATAACTTTGTAATAAAGCATTTCTACCTAAACTGTATATATTGTTTAAATTACACTTATAAATTATGATCCTGTAGTTTGTTTATTAAATCCAGAGACATCATATATAAACAGACATAAATGTTCAATTATACTTGTAAAGTTGAAGATTTTGAAATTTTAAGGAACAATCTTTTTGTGTAATCAATTATGATTATATAAGTAAAAAACCAAATTTTAGAAATCTTTCATGTATGAAGAAATAAAAATTTTTACGCGTTTTGAGATATTCCCAAGTAGGAAAACAAAGCTATCTGTCAATTATATTTGTCTGCAAAATATAAATTCTATTATATTCGAATATATGCTCTCAAGCGATAAATTTATCGTTCAATCCTGAAATGAGTTTCTTAATTAAATCGGCAGGTAACGTCTGGTCTAAATCAGCATGCAGCAGATTAGCAATTTCTTCAACCGCATTCTATAATACGTTCACTCAATGAAATCATATCCATTTCTCTTATTTGTAGTTACTTAATAATAACGTAAATATACAGAGTTCTGAGCATTTTTATTTTTGTAAGTTTATATACAGTATTTTCTTAATAAAAATGTCAAGATGATAATCTATGAATAACAAGAATTAAATTTATAAATTATTAAAAGTTACTTTTTAGAAGAACGAATAGATATTGAAATCTTGTATTGTGTCTAATTTAGAATATAACATTTTTAACTTATTTTCATTTAAATTTTATTCATTTTTAATTAATGAAATTACAGCTGCTCGAATTTTAAAGTTTGTAATGCTCCGAACTATTGTTTCAACTCAATATAATGTATAAAAAATTGTCCTTTTCAAATTATATGTTCATAGAAGTAGTAATGCGTAATATAATTTTAATTATTTACTAGAACATTATATTTTAACTTGAAAATTGAAAAGATACTTAAAATGTAACATTTTAGAATTTAATTAAAAATTTTAATTCAAGGAGTAGAGAAAAAGAAAATGCTCTTTTGCAGAGAAAGAAAATTTTATTTATTTAAGTTTATTTATTTATTTAAATTCTTAAGATTATTTATTTATTTAAATTTTTGTAATAAATTTGTGTAATAAAATGATATTAAGAAAAATTTTTATGCTATCGACTGTTTAAAATAAAAAATAGATTTCATATTAAAGAATTCATAGTCAAAGAAACATAGAAACATTCTGTATATTCGAGTAGAGCTTGTGTATCAACATGATACATGACTTAGACAGGAAAGAGAAATGTGGATAGAAACTCACGGCTCGATCTCGTTTCTAGCGAGAACAGAACGACAGAGATCTCGGCGGGCAAGGAGGTCCTTGTGATCGTCAGTACTCTCATCGTGGAGAGAGCCAGTCCCAGACACGCAGGAAACTATAGCTGCATGGTGCCCGGCAAAGCCAAGACCACCGTCGCGGTTCACGTTCTCAACGGTGAGTACGTCCTTTATGTGCACACGTGTGCCATCATTATAGTCTTTCTCTCTTTCACCTGCTTTGAAAGGAAGAAGATTCCGTCGACACTTATCAAAGCGAAATGAAGTTCCCTTATAACCGAGAGACTTTGGATCAGAATGTGCACTATAGATTAACAATTTTGAAACTCGGATTGTCATGACCAAATGGTGTCTCCTTTCCGCTTTCAGTCCATTTCTGTGACCTTCTCGTTTAGTGGTTTCCGTTCTGCGACAGAAGTGGAAATCTTCCATACGTGTACAAAGCTGCATTTCTAAACTCAAACGATTACGTAAAGGTATATCAAGTTTTGCTAGAAATTTCGAAGTTGGATTTTAAAGATAATTTCTATTGCACAAAAAAAGAAGAAATATTATTTTACATATACATATTTGTATAAATTCAATATACTCTTGGAATTTATCTGGAAAATTTTACAGCTTTGTACTCACAAAGAGACAATATTCTTTGAGAAGATATTCTTTATTATAAAAATTCTTGAAACCTTTAGTGATTGACAAAATTTTTCAGCACAATCATAATACAAAATATAAGTACATGATATCTCTTCGGTATTTTTAAATGATGAGAAATAAAAATAAACACACAGATTTCTAAGTATTTTATTAAAGAACAATTTAAAAAATTTCTTACAAAAAATTACTAAACTTCCACATGAGCAGACGAAAGAATCCTGGCTTTGTTCTCCTCTATATATCATTCTTTTGAATTACTTCTTCTGTCTGTATTCATAGTCCGTTCTTATTTTAAGACTGCCTTAAGATGTGCTAATACGGTTCTCTGATTGGTTTATGACATCTTAAGACTGTACTTAAGACGGTCTTTAATATAAGGTTCGACTATGAATACCGTTCCTAGTTTACTTCATCAAGGTACATATTGAACGTGAGTATTTTGCTCAACCGAATTGTGGCCACCATTGGCATTATAACTAATGACATACTTCAGCACACTTGGCGTAAAGCGGAATATTCGCTTCTCAATATCCTTCGTGCCACTAAAGGTATTCCTATGAAAGTTTAGTAATTTTTTATAAAAAAAACTCTTCTTTATAATAAAATATCAAGAAATACGCGTGTCCGTATTTATTTTTATTTCTTGTTACTTTACTGTTACCGGAGGCATTTATCGTATACACTCTGTATAAAATATTAAAATTCTGCGAATATCATGCATATGAAAAACATTACGAATATCAATACTATAGTAATTAATGCAGTAAAATCTTTTAAATCTTTTTATTTGTTTATAGTATCGAAATGTATATTTATAAAAATTACATCTTTCGTCAGCAATGATGGATTTTAAAGGCGTAGTAGATTTTTTGATCGTGAATTCTGGTAGATAAATTTAAATATGTAAAATATGAATAAAATATAAGTAAAAAAATGAAACATAAGGTAGTTCACGTATTAAAGATGTATTTTAGTGCTTTTTGTTAATCGTCAGATTTGCTGATATTTTTATTGGTTCCAAGAAAATATTTACAATATTGTGTTTACATTATAAAACTTTTAAATATATCAATTTACTATTGATTAAATCGAATATGTGCAACAATCGAGCCTATGCGTGATTTCAATCAAATGCTTCATTAAGGTTAAAAGACACTGTTTGATACTCGTGCGATTTTAGAGTATTTGCAATTTGCATGAGGCAAATTGAGCTTCGAGTTATAAATTGAGATCACAGTTTTACGTACAAATTATTGTTTCATACAAATTTCATAGTTTTTTTTACGTGACAAGCACTAGTTCACCGAAGCACGTAGTCGTTCGAGTAATCGCCATATCTGTCGACTACTGGATCATTTCTATGTCGATAACTGGTACATCTAGAACGGAGATCGGCACTACTCGAATAAAAACTAATTTTATAATTCTTTTCTGTTGAAACAACTATTAATATTTATTGAAATTGTAATAATGATATTTCTGAAAAAAAAAATATAAAAAATTATAAAAA
>NW_017305180.1:1308371-1314179 GCF_001594115.1 Trachymyrmex septentrionalis
AAAAATATATATATATATTAATTTATGTGTCTGAATTATTCCGTCGTTCGTGTATGCGATAGTTAAATACGTATGGCGTATGGGACATACCCATGACAATTATTGGGCAGCATGACGATAACTCGTACATTTGCGCCTTATAATTTTTATGAAGGATTTTCTCAATAATGGCAGTAGGTATAAGAATTGTAGAGTGACGTTTTCATCACAAAAAATTGATTTAAAATAACCTAAAATAATAGTCACTCATTTTTCAATCTGAAAAATATAAATTTGCAAAGTCAAGCGTTTTGGTTAATGTGACAATTACTGGATACCAACTACCTTGAGTGAAATATAAGTCCAATCATAATAGTAAAAATTTGCTGGTAAAGCTTTTACAAGTATGTAACAATTTTTTTATATCTTTATACAGTTCGGAATAATATAAAAATCTGCAATGAAATTCGAAGACTCAGATTGTAAACAGAGGGTGAAAATGTCGCATTGCCGATGGAAGGTTAAGATTGAGAAATTATCTTTAATATCTGAAATTAATTTGAAACGAAGATAGTTTATTATTTTCTATGTTTATTATTTCTCTCATTTACCTGAAGCTTCGATAGACAGAATGAATAATTTTTTTTCTAAGTGCTTCTTATTGTTAATTCTTCTTTTAGTAGACATCTATACGTGAACTTAATGTACATTGTCATTGCTTTTCGCCATTCCCATGAAGGTAGAGCAAGTTATCACGACTAGTCTGGTAGTTACTTATCAAACTTGAATGGACCTACTTGTCGCGGCAAAGGACAGCGGGAATACGAAACAAGGTATAAATCGTGGGGGATTTGCACAGTGATTACTCACGGTTGAACTGCACGGGCACGTTTTTCGCTCCCTGCTTTTTCGGATACAACATGCGCTAACCACGCGCAGCGCGGTTACGACGGCCGCCTTTCTCTTTCTGGCAATATAGAATGTTAATGTTGCTATAGCTCTTCATTATTTCACACGACCCTCCGCCGGCATTTCCGAAAATTTGCGAGGACGCTTAATTTATTCCAGTCGGCCGCATTTACGTGATAGGGAAATATTGTGCGTTTTATCACACGACACCCTCTCGGGACTGTGCCACCAGAAAACACCTTTTCCATGGCTCTCTACCATCCGACGAATTCGACGAAATGGATGTCCCGAGTACTTTGTCGCGCTTTTCGGAAAACGTCTGATTTATCAACGAAAGAGTACTTCACGAAAAGCTTTTCTCAGTCTTCGCAATGTGAATAATAAACGCGTCAGATATTCTGAAATGAGAACTGTCGTAAAAAGATTTCTATTAATTATTTCATAAGTAATATTTCTGAACTTTTTAATTCATTAAATCTATTATATTATCGTGAACTATCGGAAATAAAAATACTCGTTGAAGAAGGTTGAAGTAATATTAATGATAAAAAAACAATTTTACTCTTTTGATAGCTTGATAAAAATCTTAAAGAACAAGGAAAACCGCTCGCGCGGACTTACGGCGATGTGTCATAAAACAGATTATTAATTATAAGGAAGTGGTGTGTAATATGTAATACGACTGAGGCGTAAGGGCGATGAAGAAATCCCTTGTAAAGCGTACGCTTTCCAGGACGAACATCAATAAGATGGGAACCTCCTCTTTATCCTGTAATGCGCTTAGCAGATGTACCGAAAACTCGGCGAGAAACTCGAAGGAGAGGAGGCCGTGTTTCTTCGCGACATTATCCATTCAACTACTTGAGCGTAACTCTCACGCGACGTTCAGATCTCACTCGATTGCACCAATTCTAGAGTATCTAATCGTACAGCGATGTACAGAAAAGATGAAGAGTATAACTTTACTTTACTACATTATAATAATTTAATTTTACTTATTTATTAGACATATTGTCGCTTGAATTAGCCTATCGTGAGGATGTGCAAAAGAGATACAGTTGTATTTTATTGTCACCCATTACGGAATTTGAAGGAGTTCTGTTTTAATCTTATAAGATCTTGATCATATAAAAAAATTCTGTGATAAAAATTTTTTGTGAAATGTGATTTCGTAGGATAAATGCACATATAATTGGATTCTTGTCGAAGTTTCGTTTCGAAATAAAAGAGTGATAATCTTCTAAAGCTTTCAGTGGAGACAAAATCCAGAGTAATAGCATTTCAGAAATATATCTTATATAAAAGAAGAATTTCTTCTTACAGCTCGTTTTACGGTAAAAGATAGAAGGGCGTTGATCCCTAAAGCTTTTAGTCGTGATCGCCAAGAAAAACAGAAGCAGAGGAAACAAACAACAGATTTTGTTGTATTGATTAAACCTAATACACGATAAATATTTACAATAATAATATTTACAATAAAAGCTATTTTATAAAATATATAATTTTTATGATATTTCCAATAAAGAATGCTTTTAATTGAAATAGAACTTAGAAATATTAGTTTCAAAACGTATCTTAGTGAACATCGTGTGATACATGAAAAAATCCTATTGAGAAAATATTAAAAAGAATCAGAAAAGAATAAATAACTTACGGAACATATGCTTTTTTTAGTCATATACAAATGTTTATGTTAAAATTATTAAAAAATTATAACTTGATTCTTACATCTTATTGAAAATAAAAGATGGAATCTGTAAAGTTATTAATATGTATAGTTGCCAAAAATTGAAGCACGATGCACGCAATACAAATAAAGTTATGACACAATTTTTTTATTAAAATAAAGAAAAAGTAATCGCTTTGGTAATAAAAAAAATTATCAAAGAACATGTGATGTGAGGTACAAGAAAATGAAACGAAGGAATGAAGAATACGAGAAACTGCACTTCAGAAAAAGATATAATCATCCTCGAGTTTTTAGCAAGATGCAAAACGACTTGAATTCTACTGAAAATTCGACGCAATATTAAAATCGTTCTGAGAAATCAGATCACGTATCTTTCCGTAAGAAACAGGGGAAACGGTTTCGTATTTGGCTGACAGGATCAATGTACTTTTAGAAACGTTAAGCGAGAACAGTCCCGAGCTTGCTACGTCCGTTTTGATATAGCTGACGGTGGCACAAATCTTTTGATACTCTGACAATGCACAATGTGCATTGTGCTTCTTTCTCGATGATCCATAACGAAACACGCGCGTTTGCCAAGACGGCGAGAAAAAAGAACGGCCTTCCTCGTAAGGAAGGACGATGTTTTCTCGCAGGAAGATTTGTATTCTCGAGATAAACAGACGCCGATAAGAGAATGAGAGATAAGAAGAAATAACGAAAGCAGCGCGTTTATCTCCACTTCCTCGCGGACATAATACGCGCTGCTTTTAACAGCTCGCCTTCGTTCGGAAGCCACTTCTTTTCAAATGTAAACTCAGTACAAGGAAATCTTAATCTTTCGTACATCTGTCATAATCTCGAAAAAGGACCTTTGATCTTCCCCGGCCATGCCGTCGTTTCATTCCTCGCCAGTGCACTCAGTGCTGTCGCAATAGTACCGTTTCAATTTCGTGAGTTATATTTCGTTGGAATTAATCTCTCGAAACGATTTTAATTACTAAATGAAGAAAATTGAAAGCAAGTTATCTTTTCACTTGGTAATTTGTTATTATTTCACGCTTATTGTGTAATATTCGTATTTCTTTAATTTGTAATATTTAGAATAAAGATACCAAGTTTTATATGAATAAAATGTAAACTTTGAGTACCTTAGAAAACTTATGAAGTATAAGAAATGTATAGAAACTTAGTTTTTCGAATTTTATTCACGTCACCTCAGCAGAAGACTCTCACGTCTCGTGGAACATCGAATTTATATTTCATTTTCTACCAATACATCGAATGGACCACAAAAGATACGGACGTATATATTCCGGCGTTACTACCAATAGTGTAGTTTCTTTCACCGACGGTCTGACAGCCATGTGAATGACGAAAGCGCAATACCGTAAGATTAAACAACGTCGTTTACTACATACAGACGCAATCTTTATTCAACGTGTCGTCGTTCGCTATTAAAGGCTTCGTGTAAACGACGATGACGGTGACTATGATGACGACGACCCGGATGCATGTTTCATGGAAATAGAAATGCCAGCAGTCTAATGTGACAGCGACATGGAAATGGAGCGAATCGTAGAGAGGGGTTGACGGCGGAATGGCCGAGGGGGCAGTGAATGCACCTCGACGGGAAAGGAGCGCGCGTTATCGTGCGAGCACTTTTTTCGTCCATTTACGAGCTTTATTCCGAGCGGCTGCGACGGGCTCACATCTGCTAAAGCGCGTCTAATGCTTCCTGACCCGAGGCTCACGTGCGCGGATAAGAACGGCGTTAACCTCGGACGAGCATAATAAGGCACTCGCGCAAGACGGACGACTTTGCGGCACGGAAGGTGGCCGCGATAGCGTCACGACGCGATTTCGCGCCTCTGACGTTGGGCTTTTGCCATGAACTATTCGTACGGATAGATTTTAGTCCGTTCAATACCGAGACTATACGTATTCAGAGAGAAATCTGAATTTTTCATAAGTTTTTTTCCTACAGTGTTGTAAGGGTTTAAAAGAATTTTGGAATTGAATTGAATGGGGATCAATCTTGACTGAAAAGAAGTTCATGAAATGGGACAGTTTAATGCGCATATGTATATAAAAAATAATTTATTATTATTAAAAAATATATTAGTTATAATATTAAGTGCTATACAATTTCTTTAAGAAAATAAAACATTTCACACGTTCTTTTCTTTTGGCCCAAAATTTAACTTATTCTGTTATTTTATTTAGATTATGAAATTTTATTATTAACTACCTGCTAACTGCTGCATTTGCTCAAATAATTAAGTAATAGTATAACAACTCAAGTTACAACATTACTCCTTATTAATGCAATTCAACAACACGCTTTTATTTATTTTTATTTTCAATGTCTTTTAAATAATAAATAAAAATAAGATTGTAAATTTGAGAATAAAGTATCAGCAGGTTTTACTTGTTTAAAGAACTTCTTGTATTATATATGGAAATAGTCTCATGTGCAAGCTAATATTTATCGTAGCGTATTACGCGAAAATGAAGTTCTAAAGCGGTCATCTTGCTCGAGGCATTCATATAGGCAATTCACATTGACTAAAGTACGAGATTAACGGTATTGTGACGCATTAGGAACAATGTCAGCCGCAGGGATTCCATGCTCTAGTATTGATCGAATTGAGTCTGCCGATTCGCATTGTCATTAACGTATTCGAACGATTTGGCGCGTAACTAAGATTATTAGTGAATTAAATTCTGAATTGTTCTAAAAATTGAGGCTATGAAATCAATGTATATTATTTCAAGCATTAATATACTTACAAAATGAGAGAAAAAGTCTCATTTATTATTAAATATTTTATTTGAAATGTTTTAATCTTTTTAACTTATACTTTAATGTAATATTATGTAAAGAACTAAATGAACTTATAATTACTATCAAATTTTAAAATCTAAAATTTTTCATGTATTTATTTAAATAAAAATTAAATATAATGGTAATATAATAGAGTGATAATTAAACAAATTCGCGTAAGACTTTATATATAAGAGTTTACGTTTTTTAAACATTTAAATTCAGTACTGCTATTTGATTTTAATATATTACGTATGACTCTATGCAATTAATTTCAGAAGAAAAAAGTAATCAACAGTGTTAGAGTTTGTACAATATGATTATTTTTTTATTTTAAATATAAATATACCTTTTTATAAAGAAAGAGAGAGAGAGAGAGGAGTGTGTGTGTGTGTGTGTGTGTGTGTGTGTGTGTGTGTGTGTG
>NW_017305180.1:1314239-1321041 GCF_001594115.1 Trachymyrmex septentrionalis
GTGTGTGTGTGTGTGTGTGTGTGTGTGTGTGTGTGTGTGTGTGTGTGTGTGTGCGTCAATGTACGCTAGAAAAATTTTTGTAAAAATTTTTGAAACACTTCTTATAATCAAATTTTAAAATTGATCTTATATGTCAATTGAAGTCTTTTGAATATGATCCTTTATTATATTAAGTTTGTGGAGAAGGAAAGATCGCTAAATTCAGCGAGTACAGTCATAAAGTTGTATATATTTTTTGTATATAATATTTATTGTATATAATATTTTTCATCAATAAGTCTTACACGAACTTTGATTTGTGTGCTGGACTATTATTATGTAATAGTAATTTTTTTAGAGATATACACAAAAGATATTATCACTTTAGATAGCAAAATGATGTTAATAGGAACCTATAGAACAAAAATTAGTTGCAAAAGATGTCAGACGTTTATATATAATATTATATATAATTTTTTTTATAAAATAATGTTTGTTATAAAAATTATAATAATATGTGAGAAACGAGATTATTTCTTAATCTTATTTACGTATTATTATAGTTATTTATTAATATAATAAGCGTACTAAGTATGAATATGAAATTATCATTATATACAATGTTAGAATTTTCTACTGAATTGTTTTAAAAAAGCTTCTTTTTGCAATATTTGCATATAAAAATAATGCAAAAATAAAATTGGATAAAGTATAAAATGTATAATAAATAATCTAGAGAAATTCAATTAAAATTACAGTAAATTATTACTTTTATAAGAACTTAACTTTATTTTATAAAATTATTTCAATATTATATTAATTTAATTACTAATTGAAATACAATTTTTTCGTTAAAGCTTAATTGCAACTAAACCATATTTTAATGATCTTACCTTTAGCCAATTGTTAAAGTGTAATTTAATTTACTGAATCAGGAGTTAGGCAATTTATATAACGAATTGAATAAATTATGTTTGTGTGTTACGTGTCTGTACATAATTTACTAACTAAAATCAATACGTACAAATAAATGAGATTAGTTTTCACTAACCTCATCTATTTGATATATGTACTAAAAGTGATTAATGAAATTTTATTTGTAGTTTATAAATTTCGATATTTGCTATGTATTTATATTGAAACTTTGCTTTTAATGATTTATACATTTTTCTATTTTCTTTGAAGGAACAAATGCGAAATAAACTGCATATTTATTAATTATCACGATTATAAGATTTATAATGAAAATTATATTGTGTTACATTCCACAATGTACTTCACAACAAAGGGAGCTTTAAATATATTTTTTTTTAAATTATGAACAATTATATAACTTTTTATATACATATATTTGAACAAATGTGTAATTAAAGAGAGAAATTCACCATGTAAATTTTAAATCAATCAATGGAAAAGGTTTTTATTGAAGTAGGAATGTATTTACTGCGAGTAAAGACTGAGTCTTCGATTAGAGGTCTGTGCTCGAGGGAATCTTATTTCACGATCTGTTAAAGGCGCACGACATTTCCTCGAACATTTCTAGAGACGTAGCTTCACATGAGAAATCGTTCCGCGGTAAGATACAGCCGTGCCTTGCGGCTCAGTGACATAATCCGGTAATTTCTCTTTCGTGTCTGGTCTGGCTTGGATAGCGAGCTTGAGACGAGTACGAGGGCGAAGGTTAGGCGCCAATTAAAATGCCACTCGGCCCCGAATGCCTCCGTCGCTAATCAACTCAAAACCGCGCAATGTTTGGGTCATTAAGATACGCTCTCGGGGCCTGAATTTCCAAACCGAATGTTCTTAAGCCAATTACACGGAGCCTTCGTTCCATTCTAGTGTCTCTACCGCGACTTTAATTTCGTAACCACGATAAAACGTTGTCTTGATTAATTGATTTTAATCTAATTTTGAAAGAGATACGAACCGCATTCACACATTATTGGTTTTTTCATTACATATTTTTTCCAATGGATTGTTGTATAAAAAGTTAATAATATGGATACATTATTGAAAATGTTATTGAAATGAAGTAAAATATGACTAATTTAAAAACAATTGCATTAATTATTACAATAATTAATAGAAAATGATAAAATATTTTCTGATATTTAATTATTTGACATAACGGACAACTATCAAAGCCTAAGACACAATTATTAGTGAATAGAGTTAATTACATAGTTTCAAAATTTATTGAAGTAGTTAATTTTGTTTTCTTTGTGAGGTTTATGTGTAAAGAATAATTAAATAGTTTTAGATATTAATGTTAGAAAATATTCGCATATTTTGTATATTAGAAAAAATAATTTTGAGTTATTAAAAAAAAAAGCATAGAAAAATCTGAATTCAAAACTTCAATTTTTTTCTTAAAATATTCAAACAAGCGTAAAAGATATTTAAAGACTAACGTATTTTTTGTCATCAAAAAAGTGAGTCGTCAAAGTCACCAAAGGCTAAGAATAATCCAAGCTTGAAGCAAAGTAAAGTAATAGAAGACGATGTTTCCTTTCTGAAACGTAGCTCTCGTGCGGCAATTCGATCCTTCTGTCGGCGACTTCAAATTCCTACCACAAAGTCGTAGAAAGCAAACGATACTAAATTCTAGTACGTGATCGTAGTACCGTGTAAGGTCGACCCGATATATTCGGAAAATATAACCCATATATCGAAAGGTCGCTCCAACTTATGACCTTTGAGTTGAACCCCATGATCACCATTTTCTTAACTTTATTAGTATTACGTATATAAAAAATCTCAAAACTTTTGCACACCTGTGATCCTTAGATTTTGTTACGAACACAAGAAGTTTCGTATTAAATTGGCATTTATAAATATTAATAACTTTTTAATTGTGCGTTAAATAATATAAATATATATATCCATACATTTTAAGCTATTTTTTTCTTCTAAAAAAATCATTTAACAATAGTAAATAATAAAGAGAATGAATAGTGAAGCAATAAATCACAGTTGGATATTCCTGGATTTATAATAATATTGCGCTGCGAAAAATGTAGCTGTGAGATATACATATCTATACTGAAGCATAAATCATACTTTTCTCTACTGATCTCGGATCTTTTTTGACATCATCCACAATTTCTTTCTGTTATTTCTATCAAGTATACTACAAGGTTAAGCACACTATGGCCCGATTTCACAATATATGGTTACCTAAAGATTGAAGGTAACTAAGAAATTCATGAATAAATTTTATTGATGAATCTATTGGTCCTTTAATCTTTAGGTAAATATGTATTGTGAAAACGGGCCTACGTGCCATTGCCGACGACTATTTTGTTTGTAAATTATGCATTAAAAGAAATTGTTCAAACACGTCATAACAAGATGCTTAAGATTTATATTTCAAAAAAGATTTTTTTTAAGAAAAAAAGAAATAGAAGTCAGGATTTTTTATTACAAATATCAAAACGATTAAAAGAAAACTCAATGGTCTGCTATAAATACAAACGAAATTATAACAACAAAATAATTATTTAAGTTTGACTTTTTAATCCTTATTTATGCAATACGATAAATAAAAAATTTATTATAAAAATATACATATATATAATAATATTCTTTTACTCATTGTTAATAATTAATAAATAATATGATTATATATTGTATAAAATGTTTTATGCAATAAATACAGAGCATATATCTAAATTGATATTTTAGTTGTAAGAAGTATTTCTTACAACTGCTATCGTTAATAAAATTTATTTAAAAACATAAAAATAAAATGTCTCGAATATCTTTGATTACTCTGTAATATTGGACAACGTGCTTAGTCCTCACAAACAGGACTTTTGATTTCAAATCGAAAGATTAAATTTAAGGTCCTGGCTTGTGGTCAGCCGAGGGACAAGCACCGGGAATTGGAATTCCTAACGCTGAACTAGCGGGATAGGAAGTGGCCAATAGGAAGTTCTGCCCCTTCGCCGCCGGAGGTTGGTGGACACCCCTGCCGCATACAGGAAATGTATCCAACGGGCATGAATCGAAGTAGCAATGAGGAACAGAGCTCAACAACGGCAAATAGACCGATGTGGCGACTGTGGCGTTTTGTCATGAATTGTCATAAACATACCTATATTTTGAGCTCTGATCATATGGAGTTATTTTGTTCTTATAATGGAAGTAGTACTGTAACATATCGAGATAACTTGAAACAAATATTTACGTACTATTAAACAAATTTTTATTTACTTATTGAAAAAATATATTATTAAAATAATTATTAAATTTTTTACTTTTAGATTTTTATTTCTCTAACGAGACAATGTCAATTTAGATGAATAAGTATTTATTGTAGAAACATGACTGTTCTTTTTTATTTAAAAAATTTATATTTTATTTTTTTCTTTCTTTGTTTTATTTTGAATATTTTAAAGTAGTTTTATAATTTTCATGATATAATCCACCGAGTGATTTGCTCACTTACATCTTAATTCTTTATGTACTTAACTTACTTATGTAAAAATATCGAAATATTGAACATCTAAGAGGCATCCTTTTAAGTACGTTATCCTGATATCTTCGAAAAATGAAATGTGGTGATTCTTATTAAGAACTAGGTAGTTCATCAAAACCTTTTTCCCTACTCAAAGATTAAAAAATCGTTGATGAAGGTAGGAAGAAAAAGAGGGACGCTCGCATGATCAAGAAGTTTCTTAGTAATCATTATACTTCCGAACATTCTCAACAAGGCTGACGTCTGCCATCGGCACAGTCTGACGTTTCATTGGCGTACCTATAGTATTTCATTGAAAAATGCGTTCTCTCTCGGTGAGCTGCTGGAACGAATGCCGGGATTAAGCTAGATAAAGGAAATCTTAGGATCTTTGTGATTTTTTGTGCGCCAACCGAAAAGAAGATCTGCGGTGTGTCGATCAGTAAAGAAAAAAAATCCTTAGAAAATGTGCGAAATGAGATCGACAGATCGATATGAAAAGAAAAGATGAAAACGGAAAAACTGAAAAAGAAAAAGAGGATGGAAATAAAAAGATGAAAAAGGAGAAATGGTAAAGAAGTTGAAGGGATATTTGTGGAGAGAGGAAGAAGAAAAGGACTTGAAACTCGGTAAAGAATCGAAGGAGCAAGTGAGTAGGCGAAAGGACAGTGATACTCAAGACAACGAAAAGGAAAGGCGGAGAGAAGTGAAGAAGCTGTAAGTCGATAGGCGGGGGAGGGGGGAGGGGGGCAGTGATCGAGTGGGACGAATTGACAAATTCCACGGCTATCCTGGAACACGGCCAGGATCGCGATTTCTATCGATGGGCATCCCGACGACAAGCAGAAAAGGAAGGACACGGGCCGGAAGGACGTTACTCCGATGGATGCTCGGGACGATTCGTATGATCGATAGCCGCGAATAATGCTTGGGAAAACTTGGCAGTGTGAAAAATATTCATCGGTATTACTCCTATGATATCTTTGACGTTATCTCAGTGACTAAAATACATCTCGGCAATTTTCTCGTAATTATAATATATACATTTATATAATCGGAAAATAACAAACAATTTAGTAGCCTAATTTTAAGGCCAATAAAAATAGCTCAAATTTAATCTACATATATTAGATACTACATTAATTTTTTTGTGTGTGTCAATTTAGGTCAATGGATATAAGTAGACAAAAAATTGCAAACAAGCTAACAAGTTTGTCAATATTTTTAATAAAATAAAACATGAATAGTTTGGTAAAAATTTTCCGAATATCTCGAGTTAAAGTCAAGAGGATTTAGAAATAAATGGCCATGCAAATTCGATAAATTTGTTGACTTTTACATTCAAGAAAATTATTGAAACAAACATTCGACCAAGATTTACATGTGCTTACATCTATTTGACTTATAATGCATTATACAGATTAAACAGACCTACTTTTTATATAATAAATAGTGAAAAAATATTATCTTTATTAATCTAGATGAACAAATATCAAATCTAGAGACATAAGACTATTTACTTATTTATAAAATTTAATTAATTATAAATATCTTTTTTAATGAGCGTATCAATAACATCGCATTCCGGCAAATACAAAGTTACATGTAAGTAACGCATCTGTTAGTGTAATTACCACTTAAAAATATAACTGTAATATATGTTATATTATAGTTATATTATTGAATGAGAAATTATAACTAACAAATATGTTATTTGTAAGTGTTTGCTGAGATCATTATAAAAACAACTGTGATGCGGAGAAATTCAATCCCATTACTATGATAATGGGAAAATACGTATACCATAGAACCGAGAAAAAAAAGAGTTTTTGTTTGGCGAAAGGTTGAATATCATTTCTGCTACATGAGATCATTTACTTATAAATAGATTATTTCTAAATATATTATCTTTTTTAATAAGCCAATCAATAACATTGCAGCAATCCATTGTTATGAAACAACTATGACGTGAATAATGAGAAAATACGTAAATATTATGGAACTGAGAAAAAATTAAAAGTTTTTGTTTTGCGAAAAAGCTGAAAGCTTGTAAAAATATTTTATCCGATTAAAGCGAAAACTTTTTTAATTGGAAAGCGATGCTCAGTAGAGCGTTGGAATAATATCGACACGATAGAGAAGAAATAGTAGCGAATCGCGTTCTCGAAACATTACTATCAAAATAAAGAAGTAATTTATCATTGCGATATCGTTAAATTAGGTTCTATCGTGAATCAAACGCAATAAATGGAAAAAAGTATACTTACTTATAACAAGAAGAGTATTTCTAATAAAATATTTAATTTTAATTTCGGTATTATGTCGTATATACCGAAACATATTACGGTGAAAAAAGAAACATAA
>NW_017305180.1:1321141-1339997 GCF_001594115.1 Trachymyrmex septentrionalis
TCGGAATTATGTCGTATATACCGAAACATATTACGGTGAAAAAAGAAACATAATTATAAACATGATTAATGAAATAAATGAGTTTTACCACTATAATTAAATCTCTATTATTTATTGTCTACATAGATATAGAAAATTTTGATGATTTTTACATTTTCGTTCGTATAAGAAACTTGATCAACACATGAAACCTGACCAACGCATGAACGACGCGTTGCATAACAGTACTATTTGTTCGGATCATCACAATAATAATTACAGAAATAACTGCCGCAAATCCACTATGTAGAGTTAACTAGACACCTCCTCTTCCCTGTTACTCAGTATAACATCTACCAATATTGATTTGTATATTTACACAAAAAGAATTTACATTACTCATTCATAATTGAATTACTTAAATAACTTATACATACACTATCGTTCATGAATTCGGGAATGCTTGCGATTTTCTTGCATCTCAGCATCTCACGAAATGTTCAAGGTAAAAAAGTTATAAAAAAGTTTTTAAAGACTTTAAAAAAAGAGAAATAGAGCTGTAAGTTTATTTTTTAGTTTTTCAAAAAATTAGTATAATAATATTTTGCAATGGTATCAAATTTCTTATGTAAAAACTCATTTTTACAAAATATTTTTAACGTTAAAATTAAAGATCTAGTTTACAAAAAAAAAGAAAAGAGAAAACAAATTCTTTTTTAATTTTCTCAATTTGCATTTTAAAAAAATTTTTTATTAACTTTTTTTAACTTAACTTTTCATGAAATACGACAAAATCGCATTTACGAACAACAGTATATTTTTTTTAGTCGAATGAAATTTTAAAAAACTATAAATCTTAAATAAATTATTTAATTAAAAATATAATTATATTACCAAAATAAATTACTAATTTTTTAAAAAGCCGAGACGAAATATGAAGAATATCAATATGGAAGTATTTTATGCGTAAACATTTTAATTTTATCTTGATTACAGATATACATAGATATCTATGTATTCGTATATGTAAATATTTGAACATAGGATATCGAAGCGTACAACGTTGTAAGAGCCATTAATAAGAGCCGCCTAATTTCTCGAAAGCCCGGAGGCCTCAGCCATTATCTGGGAAACGTAACTCGGTCGAAGAGCGATTAAACAGAGGCCACGAAAATACGTCAACCCACAGCGGCTTGCATCTGACGGAAAACCTATAGACGGAACACAACCATTAATGAAATGACAAATGTGTTCTTGTTGACGAGAGACGCGCGCGCACGCTCGTCGTATGGGCTTTCTACGGAAATCGAATATTTAACACCACGATTTTCGAGCCATTTGACTCGAGAAGCATTCAATGATTTTACTATAGCTAATGTCCATATTGTGGCGCCAACATGACGACTAACCACTAAAAGCTGAAACGGAAAACCAATTAAACTTGGAAGCACAAACTTTTCAGTAGTAAAAGCAAACGCTCTTTATTCTTCAAAATTAAAATCGCATCAAATTGCAAATGTCATATAATACAAAGATTATTTAATCTATGCAAGTAATATTGAAATCTTACTTAAAGTTTATGAAAAATTATTTTGTTATATACTTATAAATGTATTTTTTTTACATTAATTTCTCTATGTGCATAGGTATAAGTATAAAGATATTTGGTTGCTTGGTTAATAAGACAAGGCTTTATAGGAGTTTAAATTTAATTGGTTTTTCTTCTTAGCTTTTCAATTATTATGTCTGTCGCTGCGGATTACTTCTTCGTTTAACCTCGTTTGATAAATTGAACAATAAGATGAAAGATGTAATAACCCCGATGTAATTTCAGGTGAACTGCCAGCCGCTGTGCACGACGGAAACGGAGTTTCAAGAGCATTCCTTAATCTTTGGTTGGTTCACCTGACGATGAGCTATGTCTTCACCAGATGACAGTATTAAGGTAAGCACAAACTTTAATATTATAAAATACAGAAAGTTATCAAATTTTCGCAGCACTTTCTCTCTTTTTTGAAAAAAATAACAAACTGTATATTGTGTCAAAAAAATAACCAATTGTATTATGTCATCGGATAATAAAGTAATAGTTTTGTATAATATATGATCATACATATATGAAAGAAGTAATTTATGATATCTACAACGAATTCTTGAGCTTAACAGATTCTTTGATCACTTTCAAGACAATAATTTATTTTGATTTTGATAAAATTCAAATTTTATAGCCCATTAAACTTACATAAGATTCAGTTGCAATCTGTGTCTGTGCATAAGATTTGACTTACTCGTACATTAGTTTAAGTTTATTGATTAAATTTATGATGCATTTGTAATATAAGCATCTGACATATTTTTAAATATTGATTAATTATTTGTGAAAAAATTAGGTATTATTTTCCGCTTTTACATTTAAACATTAATCGTGGAAAGGTAAAATTTAAATATCAGTAAAAGAATGAAAAATGTGGAAAGTTAACTTTTCCATTTAAAATTATCAGTTATAATGAGAATGTGAACAATCTCATAAGCTTTAGATGCTAAAAAGGCTCTACAGATTGTTAAATAATCGTTCCCAATAATCCACTGCGGCGAAATTGGCATCGAAATTTGTTTGAAAGTAACGCATAGCACACAACGCTATGTTGAAAATCGCCGTGATTAGCTTTCACTATAAAATTACATTGCCGCATTTATTACAGTCGTTGTAAAGTTCCTTTGTAAATTGAACATTTTTATAATTATTAACGTTTTAATATCAAAAAACGCCTTAGATAATTATCAATAATAACGCTTTCTTCGAAAATCTTTGTTTAGACGTTTAGAAATTTCCTTTAATTTAATCGAATTTATCACCCTTGTCTCGTGGCTACTTTTTTCGCATGCTGGACATATTCTTTGCGTCCACGATACAAGTTGCTTTATTTTTCCTCATCCTCACACTCCTGATTTTTTTCGTGTTGCCGCCTAATCCGAGTTTCAGATGAGTTCTCAGGAAGCTCATCGACTTATAAGAGAAGCCCGTACCAAGCGAGTTTCTGGGTTAACGCGAAATATACATCCCTCTGCAAGAAGAAAAGAAAAGCAGAAGGATCACCGTGGCTTGCTAGCGATATCGAAACCCTTATACTATATTGAACTAACCGAACGTTATTTTGAATAACTTGAGAAACAGATTCTACTTCAAAAAGATTTAGTTGAAAGACAAAAGAGATCTTTTTTTTTGAAAATTTTGAAGTTTGTATAAAAAATTAAATATATATCTATTACTTCAAAACAATTTTTACAAAACTTCCACATTTTGTTTTGATCGCATACTTTTCCACGAAATGTTATAATAAAAATTTATTATAATAAAAGTTACAAAATTATGTAATGGTACGAATCGTATAAACAATACAAACATGGTATTTAACTATAATATTTTTCTGATTATATTGTATACTTAATTTTGTATATGAATTGAAATTATATATATAAACGAAAAAATAATTTAACAAAATTTAAATGAATTTACTTTCTTATGCTATAGATAGAGTGATGTCTATCTGTATCAAGCATGCTAATATACAATTGCATTTTATTTGCTATTTGATGAGTTTTTTAATTTTTCTAAAGTTTTTCGATTGATTACAAAATTGTCAATTAAGGATCAACGATATTAAATAACTTTCTCTATATCAATTTTGAACACGAATATGTCTGATCACTTATTAATGAAATTACGTGATGAGATTACCAGTAGTTAATAGAAATTTGAGTTAAGTAATCGAATATTTTATTAGTTTTTTCTTACATTTCATGTGTCTGATTACACAAATGCTAATTTAATTAAAACTGACTAACTAGAATATATCAAAATCCTAGAATATATTAAAATTGTTAAAATAATCGATGTAGCATTCTACTAATTTAAATAATCGTATTTCAACTTTTGATAAATTTTTAAGTAAAATGTTTTACAAAATCTCATCATAAAAAAATATGTTTTGCTTCATATAATTACAACAGTTGGAAACATGTAAGCTGTTTTATTTCGAAAGTTATGTAAATCCGATTAGGAAAGTTGTTTTGAAATACGTCATAACTTTGTATTTCTGTGTAACTGTGTAATTGCGAAATGTTTTAAAAGCAGACTTTAACCAAGATGTTAAAATAAACAGGTCAGATATAATGACCCACTTGAATAAAATTTGCACGCACGAATTTACATTTTAATGAGTAATTCTAATTTTTATCTATTTTGTCACATATAAGAACTCTAGATTATATTAATGTAAAATTTTTTGTCACATATAAGAACTCTAGATTATATTAATGTAAAATTTTATAATTTAAGCTAACATTTATTATTGATGATTCTGCTTTGTGTCAAACAATTTTCAAATTAAATTCCATGTTGAAGTATACACTCGTTATATTATTCGTAAGGTCTCGCATTATTTCTATTTTTATTTTATTTCAATATAATTATAAATAACAAATAAGTTTAATTTATTGCGAGAAATAATTAAATATATCAGTTCTCTAGTCTACTTCAATTTTAATATTATGAATTTAAATGAGATTGATATTTGTAATTTGTGTTGCAGTTTATTGAAATATTTATGATACAATAAAGCTCTGCTCTATTTTTTTACAAAATTAAATTTTAAAAAATTTAGTAAACATTTATCTTTTTTAAATATTATATATAAATATTTTTTGTTTGAATGAATTTATTACGTTGTTTATTTATTCCTTAATATTTCTTATTAAATAAATTTTATTAATTTTGATATTTTTTGTTAATTCATTTTAAATAATCAATATTCAAACATAAGCTAATCTATTTTATAATAATTTAAAACTTTCTAAATATTAAGAGTATATTATTAAAAGTAATTGTGTAAAATTAATAAAGGTATTTGTTTTCTTCTTAATTATTATATATTGATTACGTGTTTCTCTTCTGCATACAAAAAGTAGAGATATGGAAAGAAAGAAATTAAAACCGTATAAAACAGATTGATAGAATAAATTGATTTAACTTGCATAAACTTTATTTGTTAATTATAATTATTTTCTCCACATTAAATATAATTTAATTTAATTTAATAAAATTTAATTTAATGTAATGTACATAACTAGATCTGACTTTTTTATATCAAAATTGATAAATAAAGAAATATGAGAATAATTTTTTGCATAATATATCATGTTTTTTATCAATTATTTTAACAAATAATTTATTTAAAAGAGACAAATAAACCATTATATTTTGAATTGAAAACTTTGCTGATTAAAGGATTGATTAATCTATAAATATATTTGTATTATTATATATATTGCTGTATATATTATACATATAAACAAAGCATATGAATTCTTTTAAGAACTTTTCATTTAAATAAAGTAGTTCGGAAGTAGGTCTTGATTCTTATTAACCCTTTGAGGATCGGAGCTTAATAACGTAACTTAGAAGATTTTATTTTCTAAGAGTTTTTAGGATCGCTGAATTTGATTCTGGCTTCAGAACTCTAAAAATTTCAAAGAAATAATCTGATTATCGTGAAAGGTTGGTTTTAAAAGATTCTTTGGTACTGAGTTTGAATGTAGCCTGAAAATATCAAATTTCAAAAAGGTAATAATCTTTATGAAGGAAGATAGTGTCACAGTAATCAAAATTTGAAACTTAATAATTAAACTAATTCAAGTCAATAATCACTGTTTGCATAGCACTGATGAGATACAAATAAAACGAAACTGGAAACTTGATGTTATACTTCGCAATTAAAAATTCTCTAAAACACCGAATTTTGTAATAATTAAATCTTTTTTTTTTTAATTCTGCCCGCTATAAACCCATCATTTTTGTTTTTTACTTCAGATTTAAATAACGTGTTATTAAATTACCTCATAGGTCAAGTTTCATACAAGTGAGAAGTTTACAAAATAAAAAAGGGTGATCTCAAATGGGATTGCTAGTTCACGAAAAGTGACCAATGTGAAAAAAAGACCAATTAATTTTAAACAAATTGAAACTAAGATATATGTTTACTTTTGATTTCACATCTGAAGCTGTATGCCATAACCAACCAATTGCTGTAGGAAAACTTTATCGTATTTACAGTTCCTTTATTACGCAACATGCCGCGTAAAACCCTGCAAACTATTTGTTATAAACTATTATTGCTCATATTCACTACACGTGACATCGACATACCGCGCGCATTACCGGACCTCCAGCTGCTATAGTGGGTCGAATGGAGCTTGCGGCATATTGCATACCACGATAATTGCAAGTATTCGCGCGTTCGCCATCGAAGCGGCGCGAGCGGGATCGCGCGACCGCGTCATAAAGTAACGTTCGCGCCAGATCATCCATATCGCGGTTCCCGAATGCGTAACGTGAATTAACCGATATTCATAATTCAAGCTTTTATCGTCACCGCGTCGAATCCCCTATTGTGAAGATATAATTTCGCGATGAGCTGCGGGAGGAAACGGCGGTGAGGTAACAGGGGTTGGTTGACGCAAAAGGGAGGGGGAGAGAGTGGTTGAATGCTGCGGCATTGCCGTGTGACGGCTCCCGCGGAAACTATAGCTTATATGGTATAGTTTCCATCGCGGTATCTCACCTCTGCGCTTTCATTATCAGCCGCCATAGATCACGGCGTGAGCTCCCGTGACGTCACATCCGTCCATCCCTCATCGCAAAACATCGTTGTTGTACCCGGGGCAACACAGAACGAGAGAGGAGCATTTCTCCTCCCCTTTCAGCCTCCCCCTGCTCGCAACCTCAACCCCTCTCATCACGGGTTCCGACCGCTAGGTAACTCACGAAGCACTCTTGTCTCTGTCACTCTTGGTACGGTTTCGATCGCTCGAGCACCGACAAACCGCCGAATTAAATCCGGTGACATCCTTCACTATCACGAAGTGTGTCTGACGTCGTGTGTAATTCACCGTGTGTGCATATGATGAGAGACGTGATGCCGCACGTGGCTTTCCCGTCGCACCGAGTTACGCACGCGATCTGCAAACCGAGGTTAATACTATCGTCAAGATGGAGTCGTCATGGAATTGTTGTCACGTATGCACATTCTCCATATTCTCATCGGAGAACGCGCGACTAGAATTCGATTCCTCGGCAGGGAATTTTTCCAGAAGCTCTATAACATAAAGTTCTACAGTTTTATTCAATGTAATCGATACTATGCGATGTGATTGCTGTGATTTTATTTAAGCTAGATAATCAGCTAGATTTCTTTGAAATCAATACATCAAGATATAAGCAATTAATATTATGTGGTTTATATGTACAAAAACGGAAAAACTTATGGAATAATTCCTTTATTTCTTATAGGAATATATACTCCCTTAAATTATAATATGTAATAATGCTTAAAATAAATATCAAAATAATATTAAAAATAAAAAATTTTGAATTTTAATGTAATCATTTTAATGAATAACGGATGAGATAATAATTATTTTGTTAATGTAATATCAATAAATACGTGTATACATATTATATATAAGGTCCTATCACCGCATTTCCTCTTAAAGACGTATTCTTGAAGAAATTTCTAGACAAAAATTTTAATGCAAAAGTGTCGAAGCTGTAATAGTTTTTAAATTAATAATGGTTAAAGTTGTAATTATATTATAAATTATAATATTGCAATAAATTATAATTATATAATTGTAATTATAATTATGTAATAATTATCAAATAAATAATATTATTTATTAATTTTTTATAATTAAAAATATATTAGGCATATTTTGAACAGAAGTTACGTTATTACTTCATGTGAAATATCATCATTAAGCACTGAATTGAGGCATAAAATCGCAAGGCAGGTGTCCGCTATTATCCGATGACATGGGATCTGTGCATGACGTCTCGCAATTTGAAAATGACGTTATGCCATGCTATTCGTTGGGTATGTCATGCACACACGTAACATAAACATACATATGGCCTCATTCATTTAATTAAAAAAATATACGTATTGAATATTTTTATCGAACGAACGTGATACATTGGCAGTCTCATTTTTCAGATATATCTGCATTCCTGTATTTTTTGCAACCAGGAAATTGCTGTTTATTTATTTACACGATTCTTTATTAGCCCATGCTTATCATTTCCTGTTGAAATTTATTGAAAATTCCCTCTTCTATTACAAAAAATGTTATATTATTAGAAAATATAAATTCCGTATGCTAATTAAAATATTATGAAGTATAAAATTTGATAAATATATATGTATGTTATATTACGTTAATATATTTTGAGTTTTGTTTTATTTAAAAATCCAGTAAATGTGGATATAATAGAATTATCTCTGCTTACAACAATTTTTTATTTTAAAATGTATACATAAAATAAAATTAATTGAGCTCTCGAAATAACAAATAAATATAAATTAATTGACAGGCAATTGAGAGTGCAAAAAAGATGCAGTTATTAATTTTTTATTTATATATTTTGTTATTAGTATATTGTATTTATAAAATATTTAAAAAATTTGTGTGTGTGTGTGTGTAAATACATATTCAATATTTATTCAACATTAAATAAAAAGTAATAAATGATGAGTAAACGTGGTTGAAGTGCTTTATACATAATATTTCTTATATATAACTGACGAAGATCTTCATCGTTACTACTACGGCAAGAACAATATGCGAAAGAGGAGAGATCTCAAGGGTATATAAACAGCTTAAGAACTGTGATTCATCGGTTTAATCCAATTACGCAACGCCTTGCCTTATCTTAAGAGACGCAGGCTGGTTCTCAAGCAAATTTCACAAATTTTAATCGTCCGTCTCCGCCGAATCTCGTGGGTACTATTTTCCTGACAAATAAGAGATTTTTTAAGTCTTGTCGGTAATTACTTTAATGGAATCTGCACATATATCAAGAGAATTTGGAATTTTTTATTTCTTAATTTTTTTTATGATTATACTATTACTTAATTTGAAATATAGAACAAGTTGACACAAATTGACAAAGAATCTTTCGGAGTTCTTGTTTTTTTAGATCACATATTTTTAAATGACTTTTTAAATATAATATCTATTAGTTACTTTTATTGATTATTTAAACTACATCTAGACAGAAAACAATAGAAGAATGTATTACATTATGAAATTAATATCTTTATAATCAATTAATTAATTTTGTGTTAAAAAAGATAAGAGGCTATAGATCTGAGAAACCGCATTTGAAATACCGCATTTAAAAGCTGGACACTCTTTTTCTATACAAAGAAATTTCAAAATTATAAATCTTTAAATATATTTCAAATTCTAACATAAATGTACACATGACTACATTGAGTATGAAAGATTTAATAAAAAAAAGGAATGTTATTTATATTATTGTTATATAGTCTGTTCTTTATGTTTTTGCTATAAAAGCGCAGTATAAAACTGTCAATTAGTACGAAACAAGTGCCAATTACTTTCCAAAACTGTACAAAGCGGATTTAGCATTAAATCCTTCAATGTGTCTGTTCTGACTTGTGTTTAAGCTATCAGCTGGATAACTTTGTCGGTTAAAATGTCTGATTCTAGTGTATATATATATATATATCTCGCAAATAAATTATGAAAAAAATGTTTAGAGATAATTTCTGTCGAATCCATACAATTAGCGACGACGTAACTTTTATGCCCTTGTTAAACAACGCAGTTGGGATAAAAATCTCCAATTAAAAAAATTATACTAAACTTTTACATGAAGTAAATAAATAATTGTAAATTCGTGTGAGATACAGGGGTATTTGGAAACATTCGGTACAGAAAAATTATTTGGAAAAATCTGTTGCAAATTTAATAATCTATTTGCATTTACATGTCGTATAAGTAGTCATAACATATATAAAATATAATTATTTATAAGAAATGTGTAAAACGCGCAAGTAAGAAAGGTTATTAATTCAAATAGGCAAATTTGTTAAACAAAAATTAGGGTACTTTATAGAATGCATTGAACTAAAAGTCAGTTATATCGCTGTATTTGATAATTGAATATATATTTTCTGTTTCATGTAATAAATTATTTTCTTTTAATACTGATTCGATAATTCAGCGCTGAAAATTTTCTAATCAGTCGAAAGAGGATTTTAATGCGGATAACACAAATTAATTTACGTTTGATTGACGTTTTATTTCCTATTTTTTAGCATCAATTTATGCGATTAACGAATTCATCATACTATGAAGTATCAATAAAACACTTTAGTGATAAATTTGACTCGAATTGCATTTTGCTTTGCATGCTTGTAATCATCAACAAGCGAATTTATTGAACTTGCTGCTTCGCATTTCCATCCTGTTGACGTAATTTATAACGTTAGTTAGAGTTCAGTGTTAATCAACTGCCTTTGAGGCATCTGTTGACCTAAACGGTTCAAGTATTTATTTGATCAACCAAATGGAAATTCTCTTTGTACTTCGCCTTTTACTGCACTAGACTTACTGCATTCCTAAATACCCGAGTGTTTTTAATACTACAAAGTAGCCACAAAATTTTATTTAAAATGTCAAATTATATCCAATTAGAGTTATTTTTATTGATCGTCACTGTTAGTGCTTAATATATCATTAATTTAACTCAAATGGAATTAAATAATTTAACTTAAAAAATATATTAAATTTGACTGAAATTTGGTTTTTTTATTTATTAAGTGTCAACATTAATATGAACGTCGTTTATTTTTAAACTAATCACAGAAATGGATTGATTTACATTTTGACACACGAAGTGGAAGTTGAAAATAACAAAACATTATTTAACTGACAGGATTTATCGTTGCTCCTTTGATATCTATAAGAGGAACGCTAATGAAAAAGATTGAGATAATATGAATTGTTAAATGAATAAATTCTATGATCGTCAATGCAGCGTATTGTATTTTGTGCAACAAGATTTAAATTGTATTTGCGCGTGGCTATGCCATTATCGTATGATATATTTTCCACACTCGAATTCCATGATGATTCCGTAATATAGCAAATAGCTACTGGTTCGCCTGTAATTTTCAATGATTTATTGTTCTGAATCGTGTCCTTTCAGCGGCATTCACGCCTTTTGAATTTATAAAGACTGCTATTTATCTCCTGGCACATCGTTTGTCAATAATAATTGTCTAATTGTTGGTTACGGCTTATCGATTATTGAAGTGATTAACCGATTTACTGACGCAAGGGGCGAGAGAAAGAGCGGCTAGGAGGTTATTTGTCAGGAGGTTTCGGCTCCAAATTAACCGGCGCTCGCGGATAAACGAATTCATCCGTTTAACGAACAAACACGGTGGCTTTCCGTATACATTCAAACGCGCAAATTCTTTTTGCCACGCTTGGCCGCAGTCCAAATAACCCAAGCGCCACGAACGGAGAATCAATAAAACTGTAAAGTGTTCATTGAATTCATTAAGAACGTACGTACACATAAAAGAGAGCATGATTTAGGAAAAAAGAAATAGAGATGCTTTGTAGGTGACGAAAGTATAATAGATATAGAACAATATAGAATGAAAGAGATAAAATTAGACTTTAATTTATTTTTTATTGCATCTTATAATGAATAGAATATAGGAACAAGTTGCAAATTGTTCAATTATTTTTTAATAGTTCATAATTAAATTAAATATTGAAGAATATTTCAATTATTTCCATTATTATGTAATTTCAGATTTTGTATGATTACTTTTAAAAATAAAAAAAGAAGCTGATGAGATTATTATTTGTATTACTCTACACATACGCGAATATTTAGAAATGATATTGTCTCGCAATAAAATTGAATATCGGGTAGAAAAAAAGAGTTTTAATATTTATCTAATTTATCTTTTAGTTTAAAATTTTGAGTGCATGAGCCAGTAATATTAATTAAACCTTTATAAATATTTTTCTTTGAAAATTGAGAAAAAATGGTCTTGATTGCGATTGAAACGTAGAATTGTCAGTTATATTTGACGAAAGTTCGTTGACATATCGTTCTATTGTTTCCCTTGATGGAAAGAGGAATCTGAAACTCAAAAGAGAAGAAAAAAAGAAAAAAATGCACAGATTTTGAATACGCTTATCGCGCTTGCGCTGATAAATCCTTTGCGACATTCGTTTGAACTATCTATTAATCGGAAGTAAGATAAAAAATGTCGAACGCTTTGCAAATGCGTACCCGCTTAAAAAGCAAAAAACTCGACTCTTATGTATATATGTATGTACGTTGTTTGTGCATCGTAGATAAGAAAAAATAATTGTGAATTGTCACAAAGAATTATTTCTGATATTTGTTTAGGTATATCGAGCGAGTTTTAACTACTTATACATTAATTGCATCACTGATTCTTCATAATGTTATTAAAATAAAAAATTAATTGTGATATTATTAATATTATTATATTAATATACAATATATAGTGTAGCATATTTCGTAAACATTAAATTATTGTACTTATATTTGGAATATTTTATTAAGCATATAGTTTTCTATATTTTTAAAAATTTTTTTATATTATATCTCTATTATACATCAAAAATAATAGGATACAAAAAATAATGATTGATTTTATGAACAAGTTACAAAGCATGATATTATAATTACAAAAGCCATGTTAAATATTTACACATCTAATAGTTTAACATAAAATTATTATTACTTTTAAATGTACAATAATATAAAAAATCAACAATAAATAAAACATATAAGCCAAAGTAATCATTATATTTTTTATAAGTTTACAACATTATAACAACATTAATATATACATTTTGATCTTTAATTAGGTTATCTTAAATGTACATACATACATAAAACAAAAATTTTAAATAATATGTTTTATAAAAATAATGTTACGAAAACGTTTCTTACATCGAGAGAGAGAGAAGAGAATTCGAGTATTCTTTAAAATTTTAACAGTCGATATAATCTTTTATTATATGTATTTGCATCGTACTTTTACACGATATCAATAAAAACATCAATATTAAAAATATCAATATTAACGTATACACAATATGTACATTTCACGATGTAACCATCTGCAACCACTTTGTATATTTGTTTATCGTCTCGTTTAACCATGGAACGGTAGCAATTTTTGCAAATGTAGAATATGGAACGCGTCTGGTACTATATATACTACATATACTATGTATATGTACACGTAATATAATGTATATTTTGCTACGTACAAACATTGCAGATCTCTTCAAATCTCTCTGCTTCTACTGATACAGTTTTGAGAAATTTCAAACAACTTTTATATTGTAGAAATATAACGAAATAAATTAATTTCTTATTTATCGATCAATTGTTTCGCTATTTTAACGTAATTAGGACCAGTTATATATTTTTTTTGAATAATATAATTCAGGAAATTAAGTAAAAAACAATACTTAATTACATACTTTAAAAATCTAACTTCTTAAAAATTTTATTTGATATAATTTAACTCAATATAATCATATATTTGTAATGTTCTACATATATATAATTTTGTAATTACATTTGTAACAATTTGTTATTAAAAGATATATGATGGCTTGTAGGGCGACCTGTGTAACATTGTCACCAATAATCTCATTTCTATTTCCGCTCACACTCACGCTGTAGTAAAACGAAATAATATCGATATTCAACAGTACTGTGAGCCACAACGCATCGGCTTTCGCAAACCGCAGGATTTAAATATCTATTATACACTGCGGACTGCGAACTGTTCACCCTATCTGTCGCAGCAATCGGTATTTCCGTGTGGAACCACAACCTTTTTTCCCTCTCGTTCCAGTAACACAGCTAATCGAAATTTATTTTTGTCCCATCAGTATTATTTTCTCCGACGCAGAAAGGTGATGTGTGCGTTTGTTCGCGGAAATATTATTTTCAGCGCGGTGCGCAAAAATGATTTCCACCTGCGTGGATATTGTAGATATATGACCAACTTATTTTGCGAGCAATCTTCAGCGATGTGGAATAACGGTAGTGACGCATCGATGAACCACGAAGAATAGAACGCTGAAATTGCTTGTAGGGCTTATTAACCTATTCAATTTCGAATTACCTTTTATGTTAAAAAATGTCACTCTTTAATGTAGCTAATAATGTCATATTTAATAATATTTAAATGAACGCAAATATTCACTGAAATTTAAACATGAAATTCAAATTGAAAAATGAAGTTACATCAATTGGTTCGTTTTTTCATTCTGGCAAGCGTTTATAATTATTTGGTATTTGCATGAATCGGGAAATTGTACCAATAAAAAAACACATCAAAATAAAATTATTAATTAGGTATTCTATTTTTTATAGATTCGATAACTCGCGTAATTAGTTTTATATAGATATTTTATTTTTATATTATGTGTGTGTGTGTGAAATTTACTTAATTTATATATCAATCATTATATTACTCTCTTTCTTCAAAAGTGATAAAAAAAAAATTAAGTTTTCTAGAAAAGAAAAAAAATTATTTTTCAACTTGATAGAAAATTATTCACTAATCAAAAAAATATCAATAAAAAGAATATTTTTTAATATGATCAAATATCATTTTTGACATTTTTTTTTCACAATTCTTAAAAAATCACTCTTTTTTAATTGTTATTTTTTTTTTATAAAGTTTTTGTTTTTAATGATTAGTATAATGTTTACTCTATCATAGGTCTATTCGCGTTAGTTGCACTTTTTGCAGTAAGCATCTTCGCTTTTTTTCTCTTTAGTGTTCGAATATATATATTTTTTATTTTTAGTGCAAATATTTTTGAAGATTTCAAGCACGTGAACAAACCTCATGTTATTTAATTCATTTATAGTAATAATTAAAGATCATGTTTCTCAAGTATCACTTTCGAAATAAAGGAGCGATACATATGTTACATATATATGTTATCGCTTTATTGTGAAAAATAATTTACATAAAATAGATGCACAAAAGAACTAAACACACATAATATAACTAAAAAAATATTATATATAAATAAAATTGAATATGAGTATAGATTTTTTGATAAACAGATTTATTAATATCGTCATGCATCGTCTTAAAGCGATCCAATAATGCGATGGCTTGATATATGGATATTGATAACCCACTTGTTTACAGTAGTATACTACAGACATAATCAGCAGATAATTATAATATAGAATAGTAGAGATTGTATTTCTGCATGTATCTCTGAATTTACATTTATTAACTATGAATTGAAATTAATATACAATGACCATGATAGATTACTATACTATAAATCACAAATGTTGATAATGTTGATCAATATATTATGTATATATTGTACATACATATTGTACGTGAAGTATTAATAGCATGAACATAATTTTGTTCGAAGGCTATATGACTCATCCATTTTATTCAAATTTTGTAATTTATTTTTACTAATGATATTTGTAAGAACGATATATTATCTGATAATTTCTATTATTTTCGAAATAAATGTAATCATAAGACATTTCTCCAAAAAGAAATAATCATAAATATAAGGATTAATCAAAGTCATTAATTGGAACATCAATTTACTATCGACGTTGTACAAATTATTTTATCACGCATAAATGCAAGCGATGAATTGCGATCGGCGCAAAATCGTGCTCGACATATTCGGTAATCGTGCAAGGATTAACGCGATACGCGGCTTCCACACGGCATGTAAAATGAATAATTAATATATTCAAATGAAACGCGTACTTAAACTATACAGCGCTACTCATCCACTGCCACCCTCTCGCCATCCTAATATGTAATTCGCATCCACCATGTGAGCAAATATAGGTAACATTCTCACATCCACATTACCATCGATCGCATAAACAGCGGTTTTCGCGACCGAATCTCCGGCAAAGAGAACGGATAAGGGAAATAACCTTTTCTGTGAGTCAAATGCGCCGAGCCAGACTATGGTAATACGACCTTTTTTTTCTCACGAAGGTTCACCCGGAGTACACGGTTTGTACCCGGGGGGAAGCAAATGATTGCATCGCAAGATAGGCGAAGATGGAGTAAGCGATACACTGTGTGTAAAATGATGTTTCTTCTAAAAGCTACACCATGCAACTCATTTAAATATTACCATATCTGTTTTTATGCATAGATTTTTTATCAAGCTTTAAATTTAATTTTCTTACAAAGAAAATGTCACAATATTGATACTTCTTATGTCGTAAATTATTAAAATTGACTTTACAAAAATGAAATTTTAACAGTATAAATAGATAATAGATTTTATTGCGATATTATTTTTATTGAAACTTTTTCTTTTAAATCTTGTTTATAAGAATAGTGTCAAAAATTTACAAATAAAAAGAAGGCATGGGATTATATACTTACAAGTTACTTACTTGTTAGAATATTCCGTGTTTCTTTCGATTTATGTTATTCAAAAAACATTTACTCAAGAAACATTAGCTTTAAATTGATAAAAAAATCTATTCATAAAAGAAAATGGCGCCGTTTGTTGTCATATTTAATTATATTATAATAATTGTTGTTTATTTGCGAGTAGCATAATTAAGTTTTATTATTAACATTACTTTGATTTGATTCTTCTTGAAAAAAAAAATTTATATATTAAATATGTATGTATAATTATGAGGAAATAATCAATTAAGAATTAAGTGGACAATATAAATTATATTTTTTTTATTGATTTGAATAATTGTATTATTTCTGGCGTATCTTATTTAATAATAAAAACACAAATCTATCGTTTTGTTACAGATTACTCCAATAACTTCTGAATTCTCAATCCGGATGCATTCACAGATCAGGAAAATTGTTGACGAGCGTGGACAGATGCAACGATGCAACTCAGTGCAATGATTGTATATTCTTCATCGTATTATTCATTATCACTTCAATTGGTGATCAGCCGATGCACGTAAAAATGCATCGCGTGATTAGAACTTGTTTTTACAGTACCAACCAATAAATATACGATTTTTCGGGTTGCAATGTTAGTGGTGCAAAATGCATGTTTCATGCGAGTATGTAATTTCCAAGAGCTTGAAAATTGAAAACTCATAGTGATGATTCTGATGTGAGTTGAACAATGAATGAAAATTAAGACGGGCACTTTCAAGAATTTCGAAAGGATAGAAGAGTCTTTATTGAAACAAAAATCTACTAAAGTGGGCCACTAGTGTACAGATTATTAATTTACTTTCATCAAGATAAATCAAGAAAAACTGTGCGAAGATTTCGTCGTCCTTTGCTCATCGCTGTCTAATGGTGAGGAATATTATGTGTAAGCTAAGGCAGGTGCTGTGATGGTGAAGCCAATGACAGATTGCACAATATATGATCCTCCAGAACTTTATCTACGAAAGAGCTCTTCTTACGAAGCAAATTTTTATTTCCACAAAAGCTCCCAGTGAGTCATCCAGTGAGATGAATTTTTTTTCATGATATTCTAAACGCGGAATACGCTGTTACATTGTTAAAAATGTTGTAATAATAATAATAATTCATGGTTTATTGTAAGTTCAATTATTACAAAGTACAATGTTAAAGTACTGAACAAATTGTGTATGATACATAAATTTTCTTAAGTAATATGAATTTTTTTAAATATTCTCTCTCACTATTTAATATATTATTATATGTTACATATATTATTACATATATTATTATATGTTTCATATATTAAAATTCATTATTCTTTTTAATTTGAACTAATATGACTTACGTGAATTAATTTGAAGCACTATGTTATGTTTAGTTTAGATTATAAAATACTTTCTTCATTCGAGAAAATATTCATTTGAGGTTTTTACTGTATACATTACGTTAGTTTTTATTGTAAGCGTTATTTCAGAAAAGAAAAGGCTCGGCAAGTAGGACAGTGCTGAGTATCAGCAAATATCGCGACAGGAAACTCGGCACGTTTTGCAGAAAGAGACTTCTATGATGAAACGAACTTCACGTAGTGACAAAAAATAATTAAAATGACATAAAAAATAATTAACGGCAAACAAAACAATCCACTATTTTCTACTGATTAAATCATTTAATTCCAATTAAACCATTATATTATATACTTCGTTCTTTAATTTTCGAGAACTAAGCGAAGAAATTGAAACATTTCTGACGAACGTGGAAATTTACACAGAACGTTAAAACAGTAAATACTGAAATTTTTGTATTAAATCTATTATTTATACATCATGTGTTTATAAAATTTTGTAGAAAATGGAATATATTTTTCTGATTATTGTTTCTGATTTGTAATATGAAATACTTAGTTGCTTTAAAAGATATGAACCTTAAGAAATTTCAATATTAATTAGTGAATTAATAAGGATATTTTAATTTATTACATTTTTATAAGAAGCTAAAAAATTCATATTCTTATTTTAAAAAAGATAAAAATTTTTAAAAAGGAAAAAAGAGTATATGAATTTTCAAACATTTTTATATCCCTGTAGATAATAATTTTACTTTTTTATGTCAATATCTAGTTTCCTATTTTTTTCTTTTTTTAAATTTTAAATTGTAAGATAAAATACTCTTCCTCTCTTAAAAAATTATATGACAAAAAATTAATTATCTAATTAACTAATATTTCTCTTATTCTTTGATTAACATAACATTAACTCCTATGATTACTTCTTGAGAAATAAAGAATTCTTTTGCAATTTAAATATCAGAAGCAGATACAGAAACATGATTATTGATTTACGCAGATTTACTTATCATGCGTCAATCAATAACTGAGAATGCTATGTATCCGAAGATTCTTTGTGCCATTCTTTTTATATCTTCTTTTTTTCTTCCGCTTCTTTTTCCTCCCTCTTTCTCTCTTTCTCTCTCTGTCTCTGTCTCTATTTTATTCCATCTTGCAATTTTATTTTACGAAATTC
>NW_017305180.1:1340097-1342359 GCF_001594115.1 Trachymyrmex septentrionalis
CTTCTTTTTTTCTTCCGCTTCTTTCTCCTCCCTCTTTCTCTCTTTCTCTCTCTCTCTCTCTCTGTCTCTATTTTATTCCATCTTGCAATTTTATTTTACGAAATTCCCAGCTCAGAAGGGCTTTTATACTCCAAATACTACTGTAAATTATTTGTGCACCATTCGCCACATCATATTGTGCAAGAGCGAAGCAAAAGGATGGAAAAGAGCATGAAACGGGAGCCGAACGAGTTAAATGCGAAGAAACGCAAGCGAAACTAATGAACAGTCTGCATGACCAGACCGAATAAACTTAGTAAAACAACCTTGTTATAACTTCCAGATAATAGATGGAATCCGACGAACGACCCCGAAGAGATATTTGGACTGATACAATTGTACAGGGTGTCCTGAAGGTATATAATATATCAGATTCAATCCTCACAATTGATATAGCTAAAAATTATAGTAAAAAATTATGATAGAAAGGTAAATTATTTGATGAAATAAAAGTATTAAAATTTATTAAAGTTTATAATTTTAATATATTTGATTTATTACTAAAATCTTATTAAACGATTTGATTAAATTTGCACTTCAAATATGTTTGAAAAAACAGACTAATCATATTTTTAATGTATTGATAAAATTTATAACGCTTATAATATATAGTTATTATTATGCCATATCAAGTTTCTTTTTACATTAATTTTTTAAATGCAAGATCTTAAATTTCTATTCTGAAACTTTTTGGAAATTAAATTATAATAATAAATGATATAGACAAAAATTTTTCAACGAAAAATAAAACATAAACAGAGAAATAAATATTTTACTAGTCTTCTGCAAGCATGCATACATCGCGTAACAAGTACATATTCGTATAGTACTTGCAGTATTCTGAAAAAGAAAGTATTTTCGCATGCAGCGCATTCAGGACATCATGTACGGAATATGGAAGAGGATAGGTCCAATTTGGACTTAGCCGAGAAAGATGCTTCTTATCGAGGAAGTACCGCGAAAGTCCTCTTTTCTTTTCTTCCTGTTAGTTACCTTACGGCGTATTTCTCTACTATTCAAAGCAGACTATCCAATATTCGCGGTATGTATTGACGTAAGTGCCAACAAGGATTCGCTACTTGTTTGCTAAGAGCAACCGAACGCTCGACCTAGTTAACGGAAAGTCATGCAATTTTTCACACAAATAGGCGAGGCGTATAGCCACTTGTATATTTACGGAATATTTAATTGCATTCAGAATCCATTCTTCTTTATAAAGCGCGTTTTGTTTAATAAAAACGTCAGCATGTCCAAAGATGATAGAGATATAAGAAAATAATCAGCCCGTTTTTATATAGTTAATGCTGCCAATAATGCAAATTATTTTATAATAATTATTTCTGAAAGTTGCTATTGAAATAACAATGTAAATAAAAATCTATGATTTTAAGTTTTTAGAGAGAGAATCTTAAAAAGATAATTGAATAGAGAATAAACTAATTAATTCTTGAATTAATTAATTTTTTTAATTTTTGCAATATAGTTGTAGATATCAATTTTAGTAACAATTACAAAATGAATTATTTTAATTGTTTAAGATTTTGTGTATTTAATATATTTTGTAATTATTATAGAATATATACATATACATATATATTTAGAAGAGTCTTTTCCATAAACAATTAACTATACATTGTATATATAAAACCTAATTAAATATTTATAATTTGCTTTCAAGTCCTTTAATAAACATAATAACAATATCATAAATGATATGGTCTAATAAAAAGACTGCAGTTTAGAGTTTATAGCAAAATCAAGAAGCAAATAATATTGAACATTCTCCAGATTGGACCATTCCACTTCTGTGGTATTACATACATTGCTTACCATAATTACATCGGATTACCAAGAAAATTGTGATGTATGGAAACGTATCAAACGAATCGCGGCGTATGTTAAGAGAAGTTTTATCTATATTCGTATAATATGTACATGTATATTATACATAGATCCATCGATCAATCACGATAAGATATATTTTTATATGTAAATATGGCGTTTCTTCTTGTTATCTTATTAAATATTTTGCCGAGGAGTGAGCATAGATACTAACAAGATCGATTGAAGATTTACGAAGTGGCGAAATAGCCATTAGGCGTATAGCGATTTCGAGCCACTGTAAATCTTTTCTGATACGTCAGGTAAGGTTACGAGCAACGTGCAAGGAACAGAGATTTGTAATACAAATGTATATATAGATATATATATGTATATATGTGT
>NW_017305180.1:1342459-1345654 GCF_001594115.1 Trachymyrmex septentrionalis
TCTCAGAACTCATCGGAAAATAGATTAATTAGGCTTGTCTATCGAAAATAAGTATCGGAATATATAATGACGTGTCAGAATATAACTTTTCACCGATGTTAAAAAACTGCACGGAGAGAAATTCTGTCGAACTTATTACTGCCACTAGATAATATTGTATTTCGACAGAAGGTCTCGTATCGTTAATTAAAGTGCAGTTAAAATCCCGTTATTGTTATAAAAGTTTTATTATATAAGTCAAACTTCACTGAAATAGAAATTCTTGAAGCACAATTTATTCGAAATACGAAGGACTGATTAAAATATTAAAATTATTGGTCATAAACTTGTAAAATCGAAATTAAAAGTATAAATTCTTAATTGCTCGTGTTATATTTTGAAATTTGTTATTTTAATAAGTAAAAACAGTGATTTAAAGCTTATTAATTATAACAGCTTTATATCGCAAAATATATAAAATTATCATGTTTTATAATATTTTAAAACAAACATGTTTAATTTAAAACGTGTATAATCAAAATGTTAGAATTTAATACTTTATTTTTTCAGTTCTTTCAAAATGAAATTTATTTCTTTGATATGATAAAACTAAAATTGCAAGATTTTTTCATTTTGTCGGACAAAATGAAAACATTATTCAAATTTTTATTTTTTATACATCCTGAATTGATTCTAAAACGTTTGATATACCACGTAAATAACTTCATTAATTGTAGGCAAGCTGCTAACTGGATATAATGTTGATCTTATCAGATTTCCTAAGATCTAATTATTCGATAGAATTACTTTATAGAGGATCGTTGTAAGGATTAATCGTTTCGTGACGAGGAATCCTGATACGAGTCGCAGTCGATCCTCTCTTATCACCGGTAACGCTCTGAATCCTATATCATCCTTATCAACCATCATTTCACACACTACCATAATATCAGCTAAATGTACCAATCGTGCCTAACACTGTCATATGGCTGTTTGTATAATACATATAAAATGAATTTCACATATATGAGTATATGCATACGACTTTTGTGCTACAGACGACGGAAAGATCCAGGATGTATATAATTGACCTTAATATGTTAAAAGGAACATTTTATAGTTACAGTATTCGAATGTCTTATGAAAAATCGTATTCTATGATAAATGAAAAATATATGAAGATTATTCTTAATTCTTGCTGTTATCATTTTGTGGAATATTAATTAAAAATATTAAAATAAATGGGCTGAGAAATACTTAATGTCTTATAAAGGAATATCCATCGTGTGATCAGACAAAGATGGTTAAAAAAAGATTATTTATTACTAGAAAATTATAATGGATAATGAGGACAAAACATTCGCTAAATTAAACTAAAGAGGTTGTATTCTATTACATTTTACAACATTACAATATTTAATGCAACATATAAATTTTGTGATGTAACAGATACAGATTATAACTTAAATTACATCAAATATACATTGTGCGCGTATATTATTTGAATAGTCTGGATATAATTGTAACTATTTAAACAAAAACTATTTGTCAAAAAAACTTAATTTAAAACTTAAAAAACTCTACTGGTTATTTCTCATCAGAAAGTCAGATTAAATATTCCTGTCATCAGTAAGGAATGCTTTAATTGAAAAAGTTTGAAACTGGGGGATTTTATTCACATTTACAGTACCACGACGATGAGTTTGCTTTGTACTTAAATCGATCACACATTATACTGCAATATCCGCTTAACACATAACTCCAAAGATGAAAGAAAAATGGCTAAGAGAGAAAAAAAGACAGAACTCGTGAGCCAATTTGGATCAAGGAAATTTCAGCTATTTCGCAGTTCGTCGGTTTACTGTAAAACGGATTTCATGATCAATGGATGATCTCTTCTTTTTCTCTTTTATTTTCTTTGATCTATTTATTTCTCTGGACAAATTGCAATAAAAAAAGTTTATTAGACTAGTGTACAAAGTTTAAACAATATTAGTATACATTTCAAAATTTAGAACGATCGCATTTGAAGCTTGGATTAAAGTGGAAATTTAGAAGGCATTTTCTCTGTTGATGAAATTATGTCAAGATTGTTTTCAAAGATTTATTTGATTATTCTGTGTTAGTTGTGAATCAACAAATTTAATTAAATTTGAATAATACAGCTGGTAATTTTAGTTTAAGTTATTAATCAATCATTTGCGAGTGATTATGAGAAAATTGATTTACCTTTTGATGGACAGTTGGAAACTGATTGGATTAATTAATTAAATAAATAATTATCAATGACAAATTATGGAAATTATGTTATATCTAAAATATGATATATTGAAGGCATAATATTAATATTAAAGATTATAAAAAATATTAATTTTTATTAAATTTTAATTGTTTATTTCAAAGAATTTTTATCGATTTTACGTATATGTTACGTCTTGTATAATATTTAGTGGTGACATAAACTATTTTACGGAATACTTTGCATGGCGATAGCAGCTGTCGACTACAACATACATAAATATATACTATAAAATGCATGATATGAATGGTTCAAATAATTAATTAATTAAATATCTATATTAAGAAGGGCTACACACCAAATAAACTTGGTTCACTTAGTTTGTAGTCCTTCTTAATATACATTTAATTAATATATATTTGCTTTGCAAAAGTCATTAAAGTCTAAAAAAGAAAAAATGGTTGATAGCATAAAAGATCTTTATAGAAAGTGCTATAGAAAATTTTTAAAGCTATGCAGACAGCTCAATCGTGTAAAATTCTGAGTTTGCACAGCTCTCGAGAGCGGACCATGCGTATGCGCGCAGTCGTGATAAATCCTGCAGTTCCGGCTACGTACCCAGTTTTTACCTCGCATGCTCTACTTCTGTAGCGTGTAAAAAAATCCGACCGGCTGACGAAGTTTGAACGGCGCGGTCCGATCGTCAAGCTTGCTCCAATGCATCGGACTATCCGATTCAGGTCATTTTTTGACCCACTGCAATTGCACATTCTTCTCGTGGCTTCGTAACCCGACCTGCGCCAATCGCATTTCTCAAATACCTCTCGCGAGACAAATTTTAGTTGTAGAATCAAGTTTTCGTCAGCGCAACCGAAAAGCGCTAAATTGAAGAACGGATTGAAACATATTGCATTTATCAGAAACGTGTAAAATGCTGCGACAGGCATGCATGTGGTTCAAAGTATATATATATATAT
>NW_017305180.1:1345870-1355287 GCF_001594115.1 Trachymyrmex septentrionalis
TTATTTCTATTATTTAAAATTAGAGCAGATTATACTTGAAGCTAGTAACTTTAATCTATTTTTGTAAAACAAATGGCAACAACTTCAATAAACCGGATGCGAATGAATTTGTGTAGATAATTCATTTTTGTTTAATTTGATCTCGTTCGTTGCGCGACAGCACTAAAATTTTTAATTCTTAATTATGTTGGTGCAGAAATCGACGTCTGTCGGCTAAGTTTTCGTACGAGCGTCATATGGGATCGCTATTGCGAACGGTCATATCAATAAAAGTTGTACTATACTCAGAGCGAGAGATCTTTGTAAACAGGATGTTCCATGTAATAATGTAGACCATGTTCGCGTCCCGGAAATTTTACGACAGAATTAAAACGGGATTGCGATGAAGATTCGCTGAGATTCGTTCTGGTATCTTTTACGACGCACACATCTTTGCGTCTTTACATAATTATTCTGGTAAATGCTGTATAACTTATTTTTAATCCGAACGATATGACATAATCATAATTGAACAAATCGTGTTTTCAAGCGATGATTTATTTTAATTTTCCAGTATGCGGAGATAATGTTAGAGTGCGTTTTGTTTCACATATTGATGCACATTTGATGTATCATTTCATCCTTGTTGTTTACTGAATATTAAAAAAAGAAAATGATACATTATGCGCATCATGTATAAAACGGAACGCACTTTTAGATATCACCAGATTGTAAGATACTCTTTAAATGAAAATTTTAAAAGTATGTAAAGATGTAATGGGTTTTAATGTTGTAATATTTATTTATTATATATGAATATTTCTATTTGCCAAATTGTTTCGAAGCATTGAAATGCAAAAAATTCTGCAGATGTAGATATAAAATTGCATCCATTAAAGTTTAACAGAATGGTTATTACTTAAATTTGGAATAGAAATGGAAAATGTTTGTAGTACTTTTTAAAATTAAATAATAAATAGTATTTTGAAAATTTTATTGTTCAGTCATTTATGTAAATAATATTTTATTACCTGTTATTGATCAAACTGTTATTGTATAGAATTATTTGTGTAGGAACTGTAGAGAAATTATTAATTATATTAAAATATGCATTGAAATTACAAATTATATTGTATTTAATTTGGTACAGTCAATTGTTTATACACAGTGAACCATGAATATAATCAGATATATGAAATATTGTACATGACAAAAATAATTTATGACCAGTGTTTGTTTTTAATCGTGTGTGTAAATAATATGCATTGAACGTAAAGCGATATGAACCTGGCATGTTGCTCGAACCAGTCATGTAAAGAAATGATATTAATTAGCTGTAAGTTGTATAGCTGTTTATATATAAAATTATACTTCAATAATGATTAAGACTTGATTAATACAATAAGGTCCCCTCGCACTTACATCACTGCTGTAAATTATGAATCGAGAATTAATCGCGCCCAAACGGAGCGCGCTCACTTCAAAGCTGTATATGTAAAGCAATTGTGAGTTATTAAATAAACAGTTTGGAAGCACAAGCACCTGTGTACTAAGGAATATTTTATCCCAATGCCAAGCAAACAAATATCAAATTTAATTAAATAAATTGCTGAATAATTATTTGTTAAATAAATTAAATATTTATGTTACCTAATGGTTATTACTGAACAAACATAATTTTTTCAAAAAAATCTTAAAAGCTAATTTTCATTATTTTGACATAAAAATATTTAATTATTTTTCTATAAGTTTTGTCATATTTTGCTTGTTTATAAATAAAATAAATACGAAAAGTTTTAAAGAAGAGTATTAAATTGAATATAAAATTCAGAAATAATTTTACCGAATAAAGGAATTATTAATTTCGTTGAAAAAAAGTTCCTTATTTTGTGTGCTATTGTTACATGCTTTTAGGATTGATGTGTACGTGAGACGGAATTTAGGTACACGGCGTAGTATAAAATTCTGCGTAAAATTCAATACGCTCGAAGGAACGTATGCATGAAATATCTACGATTACGTAAATGCATGCTAGTTTTTGAAGAGGATGCATATTTCACTGTGGCATATAACTAGAGTAAGTATATATATTTAATCCTTTTTTTTTTCGAGTGCTTTTAAATTTGAGCGTTTCTCGATATTATGATCGACGAAGTTGTTTTGGAATTTTATTATTCGTATTTCTATATCAACTTATAAAAGTATAAAAAATTATGTGTGCATATTTCTACTTTATTTTATAATGTATATATTTTATAATATATATACATATATTTTAAAAAGTTTAAGTAAATTTTAAGTGGAGTAACTTTGAAAATGAAAGTATAGATATTATTATTAGAAATAATTAATATTTTTCAATTATTATTTTTGTCATTTCTTTAAAATATTTTGTGCGTGCTATATTTATTACTAATTTTTTGATTACCTCAAAGAATTAAGAAAAAAGCTTTTAAAGTTTTCTTTTAGTAAATAAAAAATTTGATTATCTTCATTATCAAAATTCGCAATTCATTATTTTGTCATATCTATATAAAATTAATTTTATTCATTACTATACATAAATTATCATTTATATTATTATGATCGATTGTTTCTCACAATTAATTAATTTTGTAACGCGATATTAAAAGCTACTTTTGATTCATTTGATTGTTAAAGTTAAATTTTTTGCTCACAAAAGAAGTATTTCTTTCTTTATCCATTTAAATCATTATACCATAAAAAATTTCGAACTATTATATTTTATTCGAATTATTATAATATTTAAATAAAAAGTTAGGAATACATATTATGTTAGAGTGCAAATTAAATTAGTTTCCTGAATAGCAACTCTAATAAAAATATTTCATTTTAAAATGTATGCTTTTATCGTGAAATGCTCTGTAACTGTATTCTGTACAAGATACCCTTTCAATGTATCTTCATAAAGTACATACATAAAGTCCGTCCGTTTAAGAACGGTGTTGCTTAATACAGCCGACAGTGGATTATGCACGAAGGCGCATTATACGACGACGAGTGTATCGGAAGACAATGCAAATCGTTGATGAGAGATGCTAAATATTCACCTGTTAAATACTTGTCGATTAATCAAACGCAAAAGAATACAAACCCAGCGTCGCTTTGATGCACGGATGCGGCTGTCGTAATTGTCTCGCTTCTCTATTATATTGCTGTTAGCGTCATAGTGGCACTCGTTTATACAAATATATGATCAAAACTGAAAGGTTTCTTAAATTGCGTAATTTATCACAAATGAAATATTTCTATTTCTTACAACGGATATTTTTATAAATGTATTTTGAAACTTTACATTCTACGTTTCCTTAATTTTTCATAAATCTTGTCTGCAAGATATTATAATAATATTTACAATATTTTTAAGTAGCAAAATAATTTAACTGTAGTTAAATATTAAAATAATAGTTTCTGTTTTTCTAATTTTAGTTTTGGTGAACTTTTCACACACAAACACACACATGCAGAGAATTTATAAGTAAGTAAGCGTTTTACTTTAATCAAATACATTAATACAGAAAAATGCAGACATGCCTGATAGATAAATTTTGCTCCAAATAAATTTCTGTGGTGCATTCTCATTTTAGATGAATGTAGCTTAGAAAAAAGGGCATTCGCGCAGTGCAATGCGGCATTGTTGAACTTTTTGTAGGAAACTTTGAAACACGCAAATACAGGGTCACCGGACACACGATCAGAAAACAAATGTTGTTCCGTAAAATATTTAGTAAGCCATCGTAAATTGCGCAAAGAGATTTCTCTCTTACACCAGCAAATGCTAGTTTCTTTGGAGTTTCGTTGGAGTTTATGCTTAGCGAAGTGGTGCAGCTATTTGCAAGCCGTGTATACCGAAAGTAAAACGGCTTTTAAATTCAAATATTAAACTTTCGATCGAGATACAAAGCACCTTTAAAGACGGCGGTGTTACAATAATACGATATTAAATCCTCATCTTTTCTGCATCATCTTATTGAACAAAGTTATTTAGTTCTTTGAGCATGCTCTGCTATTAATCTTTATTTTTTCTGATATTTTTTATACTTTATATATTTATAATGATAAAAGAAAACAATCATGCATAAAAATAACAATATATAAAAATTTTTCTATTAATTTTAAAAGATTACCACTAGGAGATTCTTTTAAGGCACAGTTGATTTTTAATTGCAAATTTTAAGAAAATAAATAGATGGCAGAATTCGGAATCACCTTTTACAAAACTTGATAATATTGAGGTTGTGTATACACAAACGTCAGAGTATCCACTTGTTTGTTGCAAGAACAAATAGAAGTCGTGCCTATGCCCTCAGTGATCCACGTTGTAGACCGCGTAAGTTTTTATGCAAATAGAAAATTTAAGTACTTTTTGTGTCTTTTTAATACTGATTTCGGTACGTATGTAAAACTTTTACTTAAAATAAATGCTTTATATATTAATTTTTTTACTAATATATTTCACGTTATATAAGCTTTTTTATTAATATTTTACTGATATATTTCACGTTATATAAGTTTTTTTATTAATAAATCTCCAAGTTGCAGATTTTGTTTGAAAATTTCACATTGCCGATAGTTTAATATAAAAAAAAATCCAAAAAATTTCAATTATTAAAAATAAATAAAATATTCCTTTGAATATATGTGTCTACAAATATTATGAAATTTGCAGTAAAATTGTTATCAGCCCAATTGACCGATTTAATCGATGATATCAAATGTATAAATAATAATATAATAATTTAATATTATCAAATGAGTTATTGTTAGTGAAATTTGTTGGCATTAAGGATAAAATATTCGATTCGCGAATACAATTAAAGAAAATTACATTGGTGCACGTTATACGAATTATAATGGAATTATCAAAATTGATAACGTGATTTGCGCTAATCATTTCAGTATGGATATGTTTTAAATTAAACATCCGATATTTTATTAACTTTTATGCACTTTTCTGCTTGTAACTGCACACAATTACATTTGAAGAAGATGTTTATACTGAATACTCTAAAGTCTAAAGAATCCAAATTTAATAAATAAACTTTGATCGTATAAAATTATATTGTAAATTAGTCCAATGATTAGCGATAGATGCAACAGCTAGTTCGATTTGCGGGTCCCTTATTTCTTTTTAGCCTCTCTCTTGCATCTTGATTATAAAATGATAAACTAGTGTGTAACTAAAATATACGATGTTATGTCTCAGAAGTCGCAGAATGAGAGTGGAAATTCAAGAGAAAAATTTCAATAATAGTTTGGCAAAAGGAAATTCCAAAGTCTTCACGATATGAGACATAGCGTCGCATGCCTTGATTTATAAATGTTTGGCGTACTCTCTGTACAAAAGATTTGATATCAGAAATTAGCACTAATTTGTAATTGTCAATAAAATCAAATATAATTATTATATTTGTGTTTATGTATAAACATAATAAAAAATTTTTAAAACATAAAAAATTTGATAGTACTACAATACAATAGTAAAATAGTATAATAATAATAATACTTTTTTATATTATGATTTTTTATATTTTTAACTAAAGCACTTAATTTAAAAAATGACTCCGGTATTACATGATACATGCAAATGCGCTATTTTGCCGCAAATTTCATTGTAAATTTTAAATTGTGTAAATCTTAAAATCAAATTAAAACTTAGTGCACTCTCTAAATCTGAATCAGTGGATAATCACTGATATCAGTATCAAGTATGCCATTGGTGATCAGAATTAAATGTGAGATTCTTAACTAATCTTTATTATGCGATCTAACTAACCTTATTTTAGTGCTTAAATTCGATGAAACATGATATTGGAAGATTGAAATTAATATGCAAATATCAATATTTTAGTTATAAAATGCTCAAACATTCTTCCTTTTTTAGATAAATTTTACTGATTATCAATGCCAAGTATGTCACTGGATAATTAGTGACTACTCACTAATTCAGATTTAGAGAGCATACTGATCAACTGCTTGTTCTCGCCGATCGTTGCATGTGGCTCTAATCTATCACTTCTGATTTCTTGTAGATTTATAAGATTAGTAGCATTATATAGTTAATATATTAAATTAATTATTAATTTAATAATGTGATATTATTACATTTCCAATAAATTTTTAGTCTACGTTTTTAAATGCAAAAATATATAGTTAAAAATATAAAAAATAATACCGTGTGTGTGCGTGCGTACGCGCGCACGCGCATGTGTGTGTGTGTGTTGTGTGCGCGTTCTATTAATCTATAACTTTAATCATTATAAATTATATCATTTATATTATTTGTCATATACATTCCCAGATAGCCAAGTCTGTAGAAAGCAGATTTTTTTAATGTTTGTACAATACCAACAAAATAACAAGAAAATTATTACAGAATTAGATATACATAGTACTGTTGACAGATTGCTAGAAAAAACTTAACAGAATCCGTCAGATAATGTCGGCAGGATCTGCTCAGTTTCTGCCAACAATTTACCTACACATTATGTCGACAGGCAATATTAATAGAACACAAGCCTATTGCGGACGCAGTTTTATAGTGGCAGACTACCGTCATTTTCTGCTCAAACCTACTGACAGTCTGCTAAAAGACTGCAGACATTTTGTTATCTGGGTGATTATTGGACGTTCAGGATCAAACTTTCTTTCTGATTTGTTATAGTTACTACTAAAGTCGCAATCAATCTATATTCAATATGCTTTTTTTTCTTTGTAATATTACATGTTTACACTTTCAATATTTTATTTTTTATTTTTGATGAAAAAAAACATATATATTTAATCAGTTTTTTATATGTTTTCTATTATAGAATATGTTTTTTAAAATAAAGTTTACAATTTCTGTATTTTATGAGAAATTATAAACAATTATTAAGCGATTTTATTTTGCATAGCATATTTTATCTCTTAACTTTAGAAACCTTATTTTTACATTGATATTGAAGACTATGACAAAATAATATATAAAGTAAAATTTTTATTTTAAAAAAGATAATAATTGTTTACAAATTATTTGTAAAGTTTAAATAATTTACAAATAAAGAGAGTGGCAATTCTGAATCATTCTATATACGGATGTTGCAGCGGATTGAAAATGTAGCTTTGATAGCGAGCCGCTCGTTTATGGTAATCGCGTGTTATTGATTCGGATTTAATTACACATGCAAGATATATACATCCAAGCATTTTATACGCTTCTAAATCGTGTGTTTTATTTACTATATATCGTGATATAATAATAACTTACTTATTAAATATATTTCAAATTTAATCTAAAGTCTTTGTTTCTCAGCTTTAATAGCTTCCTTCTTCAAATTCTTAGATCTTCTTTAATATTCTACTTGTATATTTTGGAATTAATCTTTCAATTAATTAATTTTTTACATTAAAATTCTATTAAAATAAAGTTTGCTTGAAAAGTTAAGTAAAGAATAAAATTTTATCATCTTTTATATTGGTTCTACTACAAAACTCAATTCGCGAAAAGGGACTTATTTTTATTGTACACAAAGAAGTGCAAGTTTACCTTTAGTATTATATGAATTTTATAGTGGTAATATAAAAATTTATGTATTCAAAAATCAAAACCTAAGTAAAGTGCCATAACCGAGTACAAGAAAGAGCGGTAGCAGAACGTGATACTCGAATGCAAAAGAATCTCGACTGCATTTCAGACGAGAAATAAAGAGCAACGGTTGCGGTTTGTGGGATTGCATAACGGCATTATATCGAGTTCATTTGAATTCCGGATGCGTCTCATGTCGAATATAAAAAAGCCGAAATTAAATCTGGCGCGTTCGATGTACCACGTCGCCTGCGTCTCTGCTGTATTATTCCGCAATTCCGCGCCCGTTGAACTATCCCTCCTTCCCCATCATTCCTTCTTTCTGTCTTTTTCTCATTCTTTCGATCTTTCACCCCCTCATGGACGAGAATGGCGGATTTATAGCGGCTGCGTAAGAGCGAAATAAAAGCAAACCTTTTTCCTGCCGATATATTCGGTCACTCATGGCTCTCATTCTAGCGTTTATCGCACACATTTTGATCCGCAAGAATCTGCAATTTTTTTTATCAACTATAAAATCGATTTTTCTGAAAAGAAAAAAAACTTAAGAAATTAAATTCTTACTTTAGTCATTATAATTCTCCACTTTTTAAAAGTTTAAAACATGCTTTTAAGTTAATTACAATTTACAAGTTTACACTACGCAGTTCTAATAAAATTGACCTTTTGGCATTTCTTTAGAGATTAAAAAATTAACTTTGAAATTACAATTATTACAATTACTATTAAGTAATTATTTTATAAACTTGTCTTAATTAAAATATAATTGCTTTTTTTTATTAAAATGAAATAATGTAAACGGCACACATAATCTATTTTTAAATAATAACTAATGACTCTTTATTTATATTTTATCAAAGAATTTATGTTAATAACAATTCTCCAAATAATAATAATTCAGTTATGTTACTGTAGACAAAAAACTATGTAAAACGATTATTAGTTAAGTAAAGAACACATTTAATACAATGAAGTTAATATCTAATTTCCTTCAAATTTTATGTATTCTTTATTATAACTTCTATTACTTTCATAGTTTTATCAAGTTTAAGGTACCTTTACGAAAGTTTGCCCTTTACATAAACCTCGTTCAAACATTTGCCTTCGCCAATTTGATTTGAATTATGCAATTGCGTTTTGTTTGCAAAAGATAGCCGGCTTTCACTGTTATTTCTTCATAGATTCATTTCTTATTTTGTACACAAATCTCGATTATAGTCATACGGTGCTATCCAGGATATAAAACGTCATGTGTCTATTTTAATACGCATCGTTAAAACGTGTGAGCCATACGAGCAACGTTAATGTCAAATCGAGGAATCAACTTCAACGAGGGTGTGAAAACTTTATGTGAAAACGAAACGGAATCACGAACGAGTCTCTCGATCCTACGAGCCGTGATTTGAAGTCGTTTCCGTACGAGATAAAGTACCAATCGATATGTCCTGGTCATAGAAGGATTTACGTCCGCAAGGCATCCATAAAATCAACACTTTCGCTGGAAACTTCTAATCGGAGTATTTAAGATCAAATCCTTCACTATTATTCTATGTGTTATTATTCCACATCAATTTATAAAAATTTTTATGGAAAAATAAATCTGTAATTATACATTATGTTAGAAATCGCATTCTAACCGTAATTGAATTTTCCCAAAAGATTAAATTCTCAAGAAAAATTAAATTATTAACATAGGTCGTCAGCTCTCGTTATATATACATGTATATATATATATATTTTTTAGATCTATATCTATATAAATTTTCAGGTATTTTATTTTTTCCGTGTATTATTGTATAGCTTTGCAAGTCAATTTCACTGACGTCAAAATGTTGACGTCAAAATGATAA